>NW_019724591.1:704884-725561 GCF_002891405.2 Cryptotermes secundus | reverse complement strand
CTTTACTTTTACTTTATATACTGTATTTATTAATGGTACTGTATCAATAATAATTAAAGTATAAATAAAGGAATATTTTATACATGTTATAAAATAACAGAGCAGACTGTGCAAGGAAGGAACATGCCCAATTTTGTAAACCGGACTTTCACCGCTGTTACTCACGCCAACACGAAACAAATTTATTTTGAGCTGGGGGACAAGGAAAATCGTGATATTTCACATTCTAACCGGCTATTTTTAGACCGCTGACCAACATTTGCCAAAGTCCGAGTGAGGCAAGGTCCAGAGGGTATTAATGTAGAACACAACTGAAGGCCCTAAATGCTTCTTATCTATAGCAGTAAATGAAACTTGTATAAAGTCACATCCTTGTTGATACATATATATACGACAGTCTGAAGATCCTACCCCCACTCTCTGATCTTGAGGAATCCTGCGTCCATGTACGGAGCAGTAATGTCTCCAATCAGAAGTGGGCCTCTGCATTTACTTAGACAGATTTGTTGTCTATCTTGTTCACAGTCTTGTTAGTANTATCATTTATCGTGTGGAGTGCAACAGGATGCTTAAATATAATACTCTACATTTACTTAGACAGATTTGTTGTCTAGCTTGTTCACAGTCTTTTTAGTGCACATTTATTTTGTTTAATAAATACTTTAGCAACCACAGTTGTGGGTCATCAGACTCCCAAGGAAACCGCTCGCCCTGCCAACCTGTTCCGCTGCCGGATACAACACAGGATAGCTGCTGTCATGACAGAGATTCGAACTGAGCACCTTCAGAACACAAATCTATAAAGCTATGACGAGACTAACCTGTTCGGTTAGCATCGAACTAGAGGGCGTGAGTGAATAATGAATTCGGCAGGAAATAGAAGAGTAGAATGACGTAGAGGCTTTCACATGATCTATACCTGTGGTTGTCTGAAGGTCATGTGGGCTCTTGTGTACAAATATATTGTCACGTGTTGGTTGTATAACGCGGCGAATAACTTCACGCCGTATTTGATATAGCGAATTTATTCCACACTCGCTCTTACAGTCACACAGTTTACAATCTCACAGTTACTACTATCTGCAATATTACAATTACTAGACTGCATACTCTTCTCTAGCGAACTCGTAACTAACTCGTAACTGCTGCCTTGAGAACTGACTGTGAATAGCCTTCGTTGCTCCTTATTTAGCCCCTTTCCGGACAACACAGAAAACAGCCACGTAATAGGCACCACTGCTGTCTGGCGCCGTGTTTGCCTGTTACGTAATGGGTACCGCTGTTATTACCGTCGTCTCTCGCAACCGCTGTTTACCCGCTTTGCTTAGCGACCGCTGTTTACTCGCTTTGCATAGCCACCGGTGTTTACTCGCTTTGCATAGCGAGCAGCGTGCTGGGACTCGGCTCACTTCGGCTCCGCTCGGCACTTCACTGCTGGCGAGGAGGGAGGGGCGTCATCCATAGCGCAACACGTCACAATATTTATCTGCATGCGGCTCTTGGGTTTCTAGCGTGTAGTGGCGCTTTGACAGTCAAAATTTTCAGTTCATACTCTCATGTTAGTGCATGAGTTTTGAAGCAGAGTTGTGCTGGGTTGTACAGTACCTATAATGAGAGGTGACTGGAAGATGACACCAGTTGGTAAGCTCGTGACGACGACTGCCGCAAGGAATATTGTGTAGATGCCTGCTGAGAACACAAGAACACACCGTCCCAGCACCAACAGGGCGACGCCCAGGAAGAGCACAGGGCGCCGTCCGATCCTGGAATAAAGAAAACTCCGTTAAATAGCCCCGCCCCCACGACGACTAGATGAAGGCACAGTACTTGCGTTTCCACCAAATAGCATCAAGTCTTTGGCAACTCTATCATATTTCCAACATCCTAAAATTTACAGCGCAAGAAAAATTTCTGTTGGGATTCAGACAGATTAAGATTGTTTTGAAATATCTAATTGATGGATAATAGCCCACAACAAGTGACGTTTAGGGTATTGTCCTCTGGGATGTGACCTTGCGTAGTAAGATACAAACTTACCGACGTTTCTAAAGAGTACTGCCTTTATCTTCAGAACAAAAGAATGAGACAATCATGAAAACCAGAAACAAAATTAAGTGACTTTTAGGGCATTTATTCTGGGATGTGATCTTGCGTAGTAAGATAGAAACTTACAGACGTTTCGAAAGAGTACTGCCTTTATCTTCAGAAAAAAATAACGAGACAATCAACAAAACCAGAGACAAAATCAAGTGACGTTTAGGGTATTGTATTCTGGGTTCTGGTGCTGTTTAGTAAGGCAGAATTTTACCGACGTTTTGGGAAAATGTGTTACTCAGTCTTCAGAACCAAAGAGTAAGCAAAACAACCAAACCACAGTCGATAACAATAGGTGATTAGACTATCGTCTTTTGGGGTGTAATGAAAAAGTTCACCGATGTTTCGGATGAACTTACTGTATCCAGGCAAAGTAACCTATAAGAAGCAGAAACAAATATAGCGCCCTCCACTGGTCCATATCCTGAGCCAGATGAATCCAATCCATACCATTGCATTCTATCTCTCTAAGGTCCATTTTAATATTGTCCACCCACCTACGCCTTGGTCTTTCCAGTGGTCTCTTTACTTCTGGCTTTCCAACCAATATCCTATATGCATCCTCTTCTCTCCCATTAGTGCTACATGACCTGCCCACCTCGTTCTCCTTGACTTGATCATTCTAATTATGTACTTGGAGAAGAGTACGTGTTATGAAGCTCCTCATTGTGCAGTTTTCCCCACCCCAACGAACTTTGAAAAGAAAGCAACACTACTCACGTGTCCCCTAGCTGACCGATGAATACTTCACCCAGAACTTCTCCCACTTTGCAGAAGAGCAAAGTGTTTGGGATGTGAAGCTCCTTCTCGCAGACCCAGTCTTCCTGTGACGTCACTGTTGAAGCAAACCATGTCTGGTCGTACTCCCAGCCGTCCTGGCAGCTGACTGCTTGAAAAGCGCAATGCATGTGCGTCTATGAAAACACTTATACAACAAATACCAGTTTCTTCTTTGAAACCTGTTACCGAAATAAATGTCCCAATTTTAAATATGATTACGAAACCAATTAAGTTATCAACAAACTCCGTGGCTTTATTCCGCAAACGAACTATACCGACCGAGCGGCCGCCACTTGTCGGCGAATTTAGTGCCAAATTTTAGCGGATAGAGGGTGGGCAGCGCAACGGATTCTCATGGCAGTTAATTTCGGTTTTATAGACCGGAAAATAAAGTTATCGTTAATATCAATTAAGCAGCGTAACATAAAGAAGTATAGGGGAGTGGAAGTATAGCTCCACGCATTCTTAACCTCGTTACTTTACTTTACGCC
Organism: Cryptotermes secundus; assembly: GCF_002891405.2. Taxonomy (NCBI): domain Eukaryota; kingdom Metazoa; phylum Arthropoda; class Insecta; order Blattodea; family Kalotermitidae; genus Cryptotermes; species Cryptotermes secundus. The sequence goes on along the minus strand of NW_019724591.1, from coordinate 722,196 downwards.
AGGCTGATTTATCCCGGAAACAGTTCCCCAGGTACATATTTGGTTAGTGAGAGCATGGATCTGAGAATATATCAAGAGAAAAGGGATATTCTTGCCGCTGTCAAGAATAAGCGAATGAAGGAACCAGCATAAAGCAGGTAGCAAGCAGAACACTGTCTTCCACCGACTTACTTCCTCTGCTTACCCTGAATGGGGAGGTGACATGTTACTCCGAAACGTTGCTTCAATTTAAACGGACTGAGCCACGTTGTATCCCAGAGTATAGGATTCTTTGCATTATCTTGATTGTGTGTACTAAAGTTAGAATACCTGTGTCCCTGTAGTCAGAAGGCGTCCTCTCCAATAATGTAGGCCTACTTGTATTTGCATCCAGCGGAAACGTCAAATTGTAGGCACTGCACTTACTGAACGTGTCCACATTTCCAGTGGCGTCTGTCCTGTAATATACAAGTCATCTACAAGTTTATTCATTCATTCATTCAATTCATTCATTCTATTCATCAATGACTCTACAGCTCTTTGTTGGGTCCTGGCTCCTCCGTCAATTTCGTAATCATTTTTAAACAGATGGTATGGCTCCTTGGGCGGGAGATCAGCCAATCACAAGACCTCTACCTAAACACAGGACAACACAAACACAGACTAAACGCACATAAGGACACCCATGTCTTGAGTGGTGTACAAATTTATATTTTGTAAATTTACAATGTAATTGGGGTAGTTGGTTAAGGCACTATGCTACAAGCCGGAAGGTTACGGTTTCGAGCCCAGATGAGATGGATTTTTTAATTTCAATCGACTCAGCCCCTAACAGAATTTAGCACCATGAATCTTCCTGGGGGTAGAAGGCGACAGGCTCGTAAGGCTGACAACCTCACCGCCTTTTGTGAGCCGATTGCCTAGAGAAAATGTGGGAGCCTTGACGCCTCACAATCCTATAGGACTTCAGGGCCTGTTACAGGGATAGATTTGCCTTTACCTTTTACAATGTCATTTAATATTTATGTGGTAATGGATACGTAAGGATTTCTCTTAAAAATGTAAGACCAATTTTAAGAGACATTAACGTTTGAACAGACCTATGAACCAATCATTGCATCTGTTTACCACTGAAACATTATCGAAATATCCTAAAATTATGCATCAGCATTAGTGTATTATGCACCCCTGCAAGAAAATAGTCCCATTTACGCTCTATTTCAGCAAGCCTTTACCTTGGGACTGTAAGTTGCTTCCATTCTGATAATGTAAAATTAGTTTCGTTTCTTCCCGGTACGTGGCACCAGTGGTCAGGTGACGTAAGCGCCATGATGATATTTAAAGCTGGCATGGCGACCAGTACCATAAGCGCCAAGTTATATAAATAATTGAATCTGGATTGAAATTTTCCTTCCATCCCAACGTGTTCCATCAGATCGTTAAATAAGTCCTCATCAGATGTACCGTGTTTCATCTTCATTGGTTCCATTGCTGAATGACGATAGGTTGTTCCTTCTTGGTTATCTGTGAGAAACACACAGAAGGTTTCTTTTTCACGATTCGACTAAATTAAACAATAGCATTTGGCCAGCAACATTAAAATCCGCAACAATCATCCAAACGAGCAGAGAACTATATTTGTATTTCGAGTTTTATGATGGCGCTCCATAATTACAAGCCCATAAAACACTCCCGTTATGGGAACAGTAAATGATGATTTCTACAAACTCTTTGTGATGACTTGACTCCATTTTATGTCGAAAACTGATGTCCGACATTTTTCCCAAGGGACATAACTCTCTTACACACATACTTTTTTCTATAATATAAACGTGAACTTGTACCTAGGTTTAATTAATTAAGCAGTATGGAAATGGGGGTATAGCTCCACCATTCTTGATCTCAGCATTAGATGGAAGTGAGTAGTCTGCTTCACGCTCCTGTCTCTTTACACTCCCGGGGAAAGAGCCCCAGTACCTATTGAATAAAAGACTAAGTGGTTCAATGAGGTGGCCTGAAGGCTGTGGAAAATTTCAATATTTTTTGGTATCGAACACCGACAACACAACCCGTAGCCCGTCGCTATACCTGATGAGCTATCCCGGTGAACACTAAATTTAATGTCGAGGTATAGCGAGCTCATTAGCAATTTTTGTAACTGTATGCAAAGCGACACTCTCTATCCGCAAAAGTTGGCACTAACTTCGCCGACAAACGGCGGTAGCTCGGTCGATATATTTCGCTTGCGGACTATAGACCAAGGAGTTTGTTTTCTGCATGCAGTACTATTATAAAACTGTTTAATCTAACATAGATCTGCCTTAACAATATAACAAGGGAGCTTGAATCCAACAACTACACGTGTAATGACTAATTTGCTAACTATTTATATCTATGGAACTAAGTAATACTTAGGAAAACAAACTGCACACGCTGCAATATAATTCTAAGCAAAATATGGAACCAGAACGTTCATTACCGTTCACCCAAAAGCCCACTACTACGCTTTTCCAGACCACATCCTTCTATGCTTTTTCTATAATATTCATTTTAATGTTATTTTCCAGCCTACGTTTATGATTTCCTATCGGTCTCTCTCTTTTAAGTTTTCCCGTCGTAACTTTTTATATATTCCTCTTCCGTACATGCTACATGCCCTGCTAATTGTCCTTGATTGATCGTTCTAAAATAACATTTCGTGGAGAAACACTTAATATAACAGAAACATGTAACTAATACCTTTGATCATTCAGACACCGCGCAGGCGCGAATAACCATGCTCTTGGAGCGCATGCAAACTATTACTAGACAATGCATTAGAGAGCACTGAAATAACTGTCACTAGTGGCACAATCCTGAATGACACAGACCTTCATATACAACCTCACTATGTACTTACGTTGATGTACTTCGCACTATGCCCGAAGAAAAACTTCACTCAGTACCACAACTGCATTTAATTTACGTAACGAGTTATCGATATGAAGTGTTTTTATCCATTGCTATCTTAAGAAGTGCCATGATTAACAGATACTAAGCAGATAACAATATTTCAGACAGTAGTAAGCTATTTCGAAACATCGCAGTAGAGGCAACGTGACAGGCCAAGTTTACTCTTACTGTCTCAACCAATGGATCGCGTGCAAGCAGTGTACTCAGATAACAGAAAGCGACACATAAGTTGATATGAAATAATGATGTATTATTTGAATTAGATAATACACGCCACTGGGGCACGCGGTAGCGTAGTTAGTTGAGACACTATGCTACAAGACGGAAGGTAGGGGAATCGAATCCCGATGAGGTGGTTCTTTTTTTTTTTTTTCAATTTACCTAATCCTTCTAGGCTCACTATGGCCCTGGGGTCGACGCAGACTCTAATAGAAATGAGTACCAGGAATATTCTTGGGGGCAAATGGTAGTTGGCGCCTAAGGCTGACAACCTTACCGCCATCTGTGAACCGATTGTCTAGATAATGTGGGACCCTCAACGTGTCACAACTCTATGGGCCTCCACGGTTTGTTACAGGGACACCTTTACCTTTTAGTTTTACTTTTAATATACGTCATTATGTCATATGACCTGTGGTCTTTGCCTATGTAAATAAGAACCTACCGTGAAAATGAAAAACTTATCCTCAGTTCCAGGCGTCGAGCACTGCGTAAGAAACAAAATTGAAAAGAAATGTATAATTAATTTATTAATTACATTGCATTCACTAACTGTATGGAGCTGAGCCCTTCTTGAGAAACTTCCAGTTGCGCAGCTGCTCAAGAATTTCCCCATATTTTATGGAACATGAAAGTTCATTACCGTGTTCACAAGATACCTCCACTGGTCCCTATCCTCAGCCAGATCAATACAGTCCATACCACCCCATAATATGTCTCTAAGAGCCATCTTGACGGTGCATCGTGTGACAAAATTATTTAGGTTAGATATTAAGATGATTCTGAATTAGTAGGTAAGGATTTGGAAGGATGCTGTCTTCGCCTAAAATAATATTTCTCCCTTGAGGTGGCCAAAGAATATAAGCATGAAGATTTTCAGTAAATCTATATGTGAGGTTTAAATTGGCACAGACATTACATTAAATATAATTCACGCTTGTTTTTATTATGTAAACTGCTACATACACGTTACTATAGCCGAATTTTAGTGCTTTAGAAAATAATAAAGTGTAATTCTAAATTATTGTCTGAGTTTGAATTGCTTATGATTTTCAAACCGTTTGAAATAATATAAAACTGCTAACGGAATAAAAACGTGTACCTCAAAAATTCTATTTTACATAAAATTAGTTGCGTAGAATGGAATATAAAACTTTTTGAGTAACAATAATTTATTTCTTAAAAAGCTTTATTGAATTATTTTCAGTTTTAAATTTATATACCACGGAAATTTCTACAATAATTTAGAATCACACTGTATTACCACAGCTGAAGAATAGAATTTATAAATTTGTTATTTGCCTAGTGTTTGAAATCACATACTAAATTTCAGATTTTCAGATTTCCCCCCCCCCCCAAATTATAATTTCACATCATGAACACACTAAAATCTTGTTATCAGCTCACGTACACACAATTACGTTCCTCAGAGACAAGTTCAATAGTGTAAAGGACGTCCTTTTACGGTCTGAACTTTCGAATTACTTACTTCCTTGCTTACTTATGGGGCCGAGCCCTTCTGGAGGAGCCGCCAATTCTGCAGCTACTCAAGAATTTCCCAGCATTTTATGGAATCCGAAGGTTCATTGCCGTGTTCACAAGAGCCATCCACTAGTCCATATCCTAAGCCACATCAATCCAATCCATACCATCCCATCCTATCTCTCTAAGATCCATTTTAATATTCTCCACCCGCTTACGCCTTTGTCTTCCCAGTGGCCTCTTTCCTTCTGGCTTTCCTTCGTGCTACATGCCCTGCCCGCCTCATGCTCCTCGACTTCATAATTCTAATTATACTTGGAGAAGAGTACAAGTTATGAAGCTCCTCATTACTGCAGTTTTCTCCAACCTCCTGTCACTTCATCTCTCTTCGGTCCAAATATTTTCCTCAACACCCTCTTCTCAAACACACTCAGTCTCTGTTCCTCCCTTAATGTCAGAGACAAAGTTTCACACCCATACAGAACCACAGGCAAAATTATAATTTTGTATATTCGGAATTTTCGAATACACAGACAAATACAAAATACACAGAATGCCTAAAAATCTGTGCTCCATTTCATCATAGAAGATGCGAGGAAAAGAAAAACGAAAATGTTTGAGAGATGTTTACACGTTCGTTCACTGACCTTCCAGATAATTTCACTATCAAAACTTTCGCACTCTGTGCTTGGAGTTGCCGATATCATACCGAAGCTGCAAATATCACAAGATAGTCTACAGCTACAGTGAGTGGCGACCCCGTAGTGCTTCATTAAGCAAACACGCGGATAACTTTGCAGTTTAGAGTAAATAATTATTAAGAACGGTGAGAAATTCGAAATGCACCAAAGGATTTAGTTAACTGTTCAGAAGTGTTAACTGCAAACATGCATTTGACATATGCAGCAAATAAATATACACTGATGATTGCAGTTATTACTATTGCTAGTGGGGTAGGGCTAAGTCCCTTGTACTGCGGCCACTTCTGGCATATTGTACCAGCCCCAGATGGTAGGTGAGAGTGATTGTGGAACAATTGGTGGAATGTACATTGGCAGGGGAAACCGAAGTACTCGGCGAAAACCCGCCCCAGCGCCACTTTTTCCATCACAAATCCCACTTGACCAGACCTAGGATCGAACCCGGACCGCCGCGGTGGGAAGCCAGGGGCCCATATGATTGCAGTTAGTTTCGGTTCAACATAGTTATGCATAAACATAACGAAGAGAAGTCAGCACCATAAAGCTTATGGGGCATTTGCTGGCTATTTCGATAATGAAAACAAAAACAAAATGTTGTATTTTAAATATATGACGGTTGTAATAAAGAGGCTGTATATTGTAACAAAACAGGATGCATGAAATGAAAATTATGCATGTTAATGTTGGATAAACAAAATAGCGGCCACACGAATCGTATCACCGTGTGATTTTCCTGTGAACAATATTTATTTAGCTTTACCTCAGTCCCTCCGGGAAAATGACCAGAGAGTAATTCGCTTCGGTCAGGCTTCTGTCTATTTGCCAGTCATCCTGTCATCTTATCTGTAGTTCTGAGACTCAAAGGGCTTTTAAATAACCCACAGAATACTGCGGAATGTCTGCTGAAAGTCAGAATTGTGAAGCCAACAGAGAGAACTGTTAGTAGGGAACGGCTCTGGAAACGCAACCGTTGTTAGGCAATGACTAAGTATCCTTAATATGATAACCGTAACAGACGTATATGCAACAATAAAAGAGCTGCTAGAAGCGATGTTTTCTGTGTGGTCCGTGCCGAGATTATATAACGAGGACCAGCTGCCATTACGAGACAGTCTTTAGACGGCAGATAAGTGGGAGGTTGGTGTGAGATGGTCGTGATCCCGGGGGCAGAGGAACGTCCGCTGTTGGAATACGTTACCAAGCAAAGCAATGAAGACTGTTACTGAGAACATTAATTTTTGTGTGGTAGTGATCTATAAAGTGTAGTCACAAGGTGGGAAGTGCATGTAGATGAATGGGGGAGAAGATGAATGCATATATGGTACTTGTAGGAAAACCAGAAGGAAAAATATATAGGCGGGGAAAAAAATATTAAAATGGATCTTAGAGAGATAAGATGGGATGGGATGGATTGGATTAATCTGGATCAGGATACGGACCAGTAGAAGGCTCTTGTGAACACGATAATGAATCTTCGTGTTCCATAGAATGTTGGGAAATTCTTGAGTGGCTGCACAACTGGCAGGTTCTCAAGAAAGACTCAGCTCCATGAGTGAGCGAGTTACTAGCTGTGTGTTAAAATGTCCATTAAAGCCAATTGTCAGCCAAAAATCCAAAAATACTATAGTCACTCTATCACGTGACAATACAATATTCTCAAATAGAGGGAAGAGATCTCTGAAATGTCGGTTTTTAACTCGGTATTAACATGGCTGATAGCCCGAAAAGAATTTAGCATAGTCTGCAGACTATTAAAAACATGTTGACTACTATCTTCTGAGATATAAACCCGTGCTTTCTTTAGAAAAGTCAACTGACCTTTCGGAGGAATATATCGTCTCCAACTTCAGGGTCGAATAAACAAGATGCAAGGAAGATACAAGCTTAAAAGCAATTGGAAAGGCGAGTCGATATGTTCCTCTAAAACGTCGGTTTATTTTCAGAGAACCACAAGTCGTTATATCCCAGAAGATAGAACTGTTCAAAACTACAGTTGTGAGAATTTTAAATCCTACATTGAAACAATTTAAATATTGCCGGATAGACGCAACAGTGTAGGCGCCCTAGCAACTGTCTCTAAGGATTTGTGCGCCGTGAACGGGACTATAGATAAGTTAGTTACCCACATAACATCAAAGACTATTATCTTGACCATGAGCCATCCACGCATTCCGTCTCTGTCCTCATTGACGGCGATTATTCCATTAGGACTCCTGCGTCACTGATATTGTTAAAGGCCAAATGATGTCCTACAATGTGTCCTGAAACAACTGAACCACACTTCACTTCAACAAGTCGTCGTTTCAAGAGGACTTCAAATCCTTTTTCATTCTGGTTAACTTCAAGCTATGTCAGTGTGTTTAAACGTCCAGTACAAATTTCTGAGTTATAACTCACAACATTCGGACAGAACGAGATGTTTCTGAGAACATATCACCTCCATCTTCAGGGCCGAAAACTAGAGAAACAGAAATCTATTTTATAACAGGATTCTGAGGAGAATATCTGGACCGAAAAGAGATGAAGTGACAGGATATCGGAGAAAACCGCATAATGAGGAGCTTCATAATTTATAGTCCTCGCCAAACATAATTAGAATGATCAAATCGAGGAATGTGATATGGGCAGGGCACGTAGCACTAATTGGGAGAAGAGGAATATACGCAAGATATTAGTGGTAAAGGCAGAAAGAAGTGTTCACTAGGTAGATGAAGACGGGTGGATAATATTAAAATGGATCTCAGATATATAGGGTTGGATAGTACGGACTGTATGGATTAGCTCAGGATAGGGACCAGTGGAGGGCTCTTGTGAGCACGGTAATGAACTTTGGGGTTCCATAAAATGATGGGAAATTCTTGAGTAGCTGAGCGGCTGGAGGATTCTCAAGAAGAGCTCAGCTCAATGAAGTTAGTAATCTACCTCGTGCTCCTGTAGGTTCTTGCTCGACTTACCCTCGACTCTGAAGATGGAGACGAAATGTTTCTCCGAAAGGTCGGTCTCTCTCCGAACCAGAAGCGTTGTGGCACAGTCACCGACGCGAGGACGTCAATCTGGCGTCCCTCCACGGGACCAGAAATCATAAGGCTGATTTAGGATCGCTACAGAAAATATATTTGAAGAGAAAATGAGATATTAATTAAGGCTGAGTAGATCGTTGGGTTAATAATGATAATTATCATTATAATAATCATCGTTATATTTCTCTCTGTTTTTCTGACACTCTTCATATTCCGACCTTAATACTAGCAAAAGATAATACAGTAAAATAAAGGTAAATTTGTCCCTGTGCTTAATTAATTAAGCAACACGCCATGAAGGCGTATGGAGAAGTGGAGTTATATTTCCACCATTCTTTACCTCGGCACTAGATTGAGATGAGTGGTCAGCTTCACGTTCCTGCCTCTTTATTCCCTCGGAGGAAGTTCTCGGTCACTTATTGATTGGCGCCAGAACCGGTCTGGAAGCTGTGGAGAAGAGAAGAGTCGAACCCCGGTCGTCCAGCCGGTAGCCCGTCCCTATGCCTTACTCAGCAATAAAAAAACTGAATAGAATTAAAACTACTGTTAAAAATTATTATATTATCTTATATTTTATTATAATTATTTCCCAACAAAATGTTTTCCCCTTAGTGTTGCAGTAAAAGGTAAAGTTATCCCTGTAACAGGCCGTGGAGGCTGATAGGATTGTGAGACGTCGAGGCCCCCACATTTTCTTCCAGACAATCGGCTCACAGATGGCGGTGATGTCAGCATTACGCGCCGACAACTCTTCACACCCAGGGAGATTTCTGGTACCCATTTCTGAGAGAGGCTGAGTCGACTCCAGGGTCACAGTGCGGCTGGAAGGATTAGGTCAATAGAAAAATCCTGTGACCTCAGTGTCCCAGTACCAGAATTATGAGAGAGGCTCTGCAGTGCTGTTCATTGGCTCTTCGTGTTTAATATAGTGCAGTCAGCCAGACTGGGAACAGAAAGTGCTGTAAACTTAAAGCCTCTTAATGCTATAGGCAATGTTGTCAGCTCTCTTCACGTGAGAATCATTTGGTACTAGATGTTAACTAAAACAAACAACAAAATTAGCAGAGTCATAGGAGAAAAGAACTTGTAGAACACAAAAGAATTAAGTAAGTACATTTTGTTTACATCCTTTGACACATCTGTTTGTTATATCTAAATATTAAGTGATAACATATCTTGAACAATTATGGCTATCATAACAAATTAATGTGGAGAACTATGCTCATGTGTTCGAAGAAGCTGAGATTCAGTTGCAAATATATCGGCGTTCTTGGTGAAGGAAAAACACAAGCGAATGACACAGTTTTTATTCCATAGTGACGAATCTTACTTCGAGACAAGTAAGACGGTCGGTTTCTTTAGTGTAATATTATCTGAAGATAGGGAGATTTGGGAACATATTCGACTTGAACACAGTAAGTAGATTTATTATAATCTGAAAGAAATTAACCGATGAAATACGGTTTTATTTTTTCGATTGAGAAATATGAGATGCTGTTCAAACTCCTGCCATCCATCAATCTACTCATTCTACTATTAGGATGTATGCTTGGAGTTGAAGTAAAGTACTACCATTAACTTAATTTGAGCTCTGCATAGATATATGTAGTCACATTGCCTGTTAAATGATTTTAATCCACGAAGGAAACCTACCCCCCACCCCAAATAGGAGGCAATTGAGGGAAGTTGACACTACACTATCTCAAGCGTAATTATTTTGTAGAGTACAGAACCATTGCTAGGCAAAGACATTGAAAAAAAAACAACGAGCACAGCCGTTGCTATACAATAGGCTATTAAGAAGACGGCCGTTTATAGGCAACGGATCGGTAAACACGCCTACAACGACAGAGGAACAGTTGAAAGCAGTGTTCTCTCGTGAGTCCGTCCCGAGGCTATATAACGCGGACCCAAAAGCCAAGAGGCTTAAACTTGGCGGCAGTCAAGCATACGACCGTTCGAGTTACTAGACTGCCGTTGTAACGGAAGCTACTAGAAATTGGGGCATAATCTGATGTACTGAGCCTGGACTGACACAGGCCCTGTCAGAAACTCTAACTTTGACTTTTGACTGAGGATAGTTAAAAAGAGATGGCGCTATAGTTGAGTTGTTGATTGGGAGAGATTTGAGGATTGACAGGCAAGAGTTGAGTTCGGCAAGGGATGCTAAGTAGAGTTAGCTGTTGCCAAGAACAGTGCAAGGACCGCAAGGACTGCTGTTACGAGAGGACCTGAGCGCGAGAAGTTGAATGATCTACACTGTTAGACGCCTTTACTAGGGAACGGCTGGTTAAGACATAGCAGGCTGGAAAAAGCTCAACTTGTTGCTGTGGTGATATGTAAAGTGTGAAGATTAACGATAGGGCTATAATTGTGTGTAGTTTCGAGTTGTGTCAACAAACCCAATTACGCAATTCATACCCCGTCTTTAGTCACATCCCAAATATGTGATAATATTAAAGGAGGGATACCCATATCTGCCATTGTTTCTGTAAATTCCTTATGATTAACAACAAGAAATATGTAAGTGTAGGTTACTATCCTATTCTATGTAATCGTAAGTATGAAGTTATCCCTGTAACACGTCACTAAGACCCATAGGGATTTGAGACGTCGAGGCTCCTACATGTTCTAGGCAATCGACTCACAGATGGCGGTGAGGTCGTCAGCCTTATGAACCAGTCGCCCATGACTCCCAGTAAGATTCCTGGTACTAATTTCTGTTAAAGTCGGAGTCGACCCCGGGGCCATAGTGTGGCTGGAAGGATTAGGTAAATTGAAAAAATCTAATGATCTCATCGGAAATCGAACCCGCGACCTTCCGGCTTGTAGAATAGTGGCTACACCAATTACATTACCTAATGAACTTAATAGCCCACATGCTGTTCATATCAATATGGATATCAGTTCAAATACAGTCCTTCAAGAACAATTTAATTTGACCTCCTCTTGTTATTTTGCAGAAGGAACTTGGAACAAGGCCCTAATCTGCAACGATGGAACAAATAGGACTGAAGGAGAAGAAGGAAGAGGACACATTCGAAGAACTGATGGAACACATCGGGATGGATGGAAAGTTTCAGTCCTGGTTCAACTTGATCTTCAACATGGGTTTCATCCTTACAGTTGCAATGCCTTCGTTCAACCTCATCTTAGCGGTTACCCTACCAAACCACTGGTGCCACGTACCGGGCAGAAATGAAACTAACTACACCATAGCAGAGTGGAAGAATCTGACACTTCCAAAGTAAGTCTTCCTTGATCGAGTGTTATCACAATCGAGTTTGAAGGTCAAATGGGAAACATTCCTGCTTCGTACTAGGAAGGTACAGGGTTCAAATATCTGCCAGAAAATCGGATGCCCTGACGTTTTGAGTAGTTATTCTCTCATTACAGGCAAAATTACCTTAATAATCCATGAGATCAGGTATTTATGGCTTCCTTTACTCATAGTTCTCAATTCATTGTTCGTTAATTCTATCATTTACCGAAAATGAGTAAGTTAAGTCATCATTAAGTACACAAGGAGTAAATAATATTAATAAATGAAATATTAACGATACAAATCTTTATGCAATTTCAGAAACTGACCAAGTATATTTTCAATTTGTGCATTCATGATGAATGCCGTCTTCTTGAATATGGCACCGTGTAGATATTGTACAAACCGGCGTTTCGGAGGAACGTATCCCCTCCATCTTCAAGGTATAGATAGCTGGGAGATTTCTACTGGTCATTTAGTCTGCAGCTACCTGTTCACGCTGGTTCCTATTTTCTCCTATATTCTACCCTGAAGATGGAGGCAGTATGTTCCTCTGAAACGTCGGTTTATACAATAGCTACACGGCGTCACATCCCGGAAGACTGTATTCATAGTCACCGCCGTGAAAACCTCAAATCTTACATTGCGTATTCATCATCCAATGGGATATTCAGTTGCATAGAACATTGCTGTTGATTGGTTAGTATTCATGGGTCATCTTCAGTTCCTGTAATTTCTTATGTTTTACGTTAAACCACCAGCAAATTTGTACTTCATTGATATTTTTCTGGTTTTAATTTATGTAATAATATATTACCCTATAACAATTTACTAAAATCATCATATGTACATGATGATGGCCCTGTGTGGTCGAAACATGTTGAATTTATATGAAATCATAGGCTAAATGGTAAATTAACCAATAAAGTGTGAAGCTGTATTGAAGATTATATTTAAGCTGTCCCTATAACAAGCCGTGGAGTCCCATAATGTTGCAAGACTACGAGGCTCCCACATTATCTAGACAATCCGCTCACAGATGGCGGTGAGGCTGTCAGCCTTAAGCGCCGGCAGTCCTTTATACCCAGGAAGATTCATGGTACTCATTTCTGTTAGAGGGTAAGTCGAACCCAGGACCATAATTCGGCTAGAAAGATTAGGTCAGTTGAAAGATACAATTACAGTGTTACGGAAATGCAACGGGATTATTCTACCTCCATGTACCATGAACACAGCTCTCTCTGGCATCTAATTCTTATTGAAATCCTCTGTATTCAGTTGGAATGATTTTGGAGTTTTTTTAATATGGATTGTTATTGTTTTACTGTCTTGCTGAAAACATTGATCTAATAAATTTATAGGAAACTAGATCTTTTTTTCCATAAGAGAGAAAAAGAGCAATATTCAATAGCAAAGGCTTCCGATATTGTACCACCTGACGACGGAGAGTGTAGGTCGAAACATGGGCTAGATTTTAATAAAATATTCTGCACCACAAAATGTTGTGTTGATGGGTTAGGAAAAATTAAATAAATATTACATTTATAGTTGAATTCCTGCTTTAAATTCAAGTGATAAAATCTCAGTTTGGAGGCAGTGATTATCGTGGCTTTCCTCAGTATATTCATATAAATGTTAAGATATTATCAGCATTTCTATATTTGTATCGTTAAGCTGGTGAAGATCGTTACATGTCTATAATTTTTCCCACAAAATTTTATGAGTAAAATTTAATTTATGAGAGTAATTTATGTAATTTTGGAAGCATCATCTCAGGTACAGACAAAAAAGCGAAGATTTGAGCCCATTTTCGGATATTATTTTGTGAAATTTTGAAGTGAAATTAATTAGTTCACAGATATTTCTGTAATAGAAGACTTAAACGTGAAAAAAGAAAGGCAAAACATTTCTCAATTTCAGAGATGGTAACGAGGAAGATTCATTCAGCAAATGCAGGATGTACAACTTGAGCCTACCAATGGGCGCACAGACACTTCAGGGGCTCAACAAGACGACATACGAGACGGGTAAGCCTTCATTAACCAAACGGCTTATTTGCTAATTTACATTTATATTGAACATGTCCAATGTGCGCGAAATTTTAATATACACAACGTTTCGGAAGTTATATCCACTCCCTTCTTCACGTAATTATTTAGCATTATACCGAAAAGTATTATCACAGTAGTATGAATACTCATAATAAACAAGATACACTGATAGAAGAGTGTCTCGTTTGATTGTGGTCTACTATGAAATTTATGTTGTTTCAACTTTCTAGCACGCGACAATCGACAGTTTTTTCCTATGGTAATCTGAAATTTCCTAATAAAAATGACAAGTTTAAAGCTTATGGAATTGATACCTATTTAGTTTTAATTTAACACAATTAAAAGAGAACAATCAACACTAAATATCGTATTATCCAAAGGTTCAACAGGCTTAATATAAAAACCTTATCTTCCTCCATTCCTATTTTATTTACAATGCTACATATAATCATTTATTTCTTAATTTTCCAGAAATTTATTTTCATATTCTTATTGTGCTTTCACATTCTTGTTTACTACACGTGGCCTACAGATAAACAGGTAATCATAACTTCATTTTAGTATTATGCTAACAATATAATGACGTAGCGAGCGTTATGGGCAGACTGTCTCACCTTATGTTCTCTTATGTCTAACAGCATCGTCCCTATCTAGGCAACGTATTTCCTTGAAATAGCTCGTCAGTTTTCCTCACGAGGCTGATTGGACGCCGTTCCAGACCCACTATTTCTCAGAAAATCTAGTAGCGCCGAGAATCGAACCCGGGACCTCTAGATCTGTAGCCAGGAACTCTAACTACTAGACCACAGAGGCGGTCAAGGCTAAAATAATAATAAAATAAAAAAGTTCTGGGAAGAAGTAGTTGATTAATTTCCTTTAATACGATACAGACTGGATAGAAAATGGAAAAAAAACAGAGGGATAAATAGATAGACAGGAAGGTTACCTCATAAGCCTAAAAAAATTGTGAGTCACACAGAGAGACAGACATACAGACTGTAAGTTGATTTATTTTATTTCTTAACAAAATTGGACTGATAGTCCTGGATTCAGCTGGCTCAGGATGTCGTTCGATGCCGAGTTTCTGTGGACACGGTAATAAACTTCCGGATTCCCACAGAAACAAAAAATATGTTAACCAGCTAAACAACATTCGACACTTCAACAAGTTATGAGTCTAACATAAGAAACGAACTCACGTGCTTACAGTTGGGTGCCAGCATGGATGGGAGTACGATACGAAGTGGTACTCAGTGACGGCTCCAACACAAGAGGGCTGGGTCTGTGAGAAGGAGGTTTACGTGCCGAACACCCTTCTTGTCTCGAGGGTTGGAGAGGTTGTGGGCACACTCGTCTTTGGACAACTCGGTGACATGTAAGTCCACTCCTCTCTGTCCAGAAAATGTCACAGTTAAACACTAACGCCCAGATCGAAACATACTTATCATATTATAAAAAGTAAAGCTGTTCTTGTAATTAAATATTAGGCCATGAAAACGTATAGGGAAGTGATGGTATAGCTCCACTGTTCTTCACCTCAGTATTAAATGGAGGTAAGTGATCAGCTTAGAAAATGTAGCACAGTTCAGATATTTGTGAACGACGATAACAAATTAAAACCTGATTCAGGAGGAAATTAAGAGGCGATTGAACTCGGGTAATGCTTGCTACCATTCAGTCCAGAACCTTTTGTCTTCTCGTCTGCTGTCCAAAAAACATAAAAATTAGAATACAAAAAACTATAATTTTGCCGTGGTTCTATATGGATGAGAAACTTGGACTCTGACATTAAGGGAGGAACACAGACTGAGAGTGTTTGAGAACAGGGTGTTGAGAATATTTGGACCCAAGAGAGATGAAGTGACAGGAGGTTGGAGAAAACTGCATAATGAGGAGCTTCATGACTTGTACTTTTCTCCAGGTATAATTAGAATGATCAAGTCAAGGAAGATGAGATAGGCAGGGCATGTAGCACGAATGGCGAAGACGCGGAATGCATATAGGATATTGGTGAGAAAGCCAGAAGGAAAGAGACCACTGGGAAGACCGAGGCGTAAGTGGGTGGACAATATTAAAATGGATCTTAGAGAAATAGGATGTGATATGGATTGGACTGATCTGGCTCAAAATATGGACCAATGGAGGACTCTTGTGAACACGGTAATGAACCTTCGGTTTCCATAAAGTTCTGGGAAATTCTTGAGTCGCTGCAGAATTGGCGGCTCCTCAACAAGGGTTCAACTCAATAAGTAAGTAAGTGATCAGCTTAGTGCTTCTCCTGCTTTACCCCTGTGGGGAATAGATTGTGTGAACCCTAGAACCGGTTTGGACCATGTGGAGGAATTAACCCCGGGTCTTCCAGCCCTTAAATTGTCTCTATATTGAATGAGCTATCCCGGCCCTTACAAATGTTACTTTACGACAAAAATGGACGCATCAAAGTTAGGTAAAGTCCTTCCGTCGGATACGTCTAAAGGGAATTTATTCAGTATGATTCTGTGGGGCTACTTCATAACTGTGGACCCGTCCGTATTTATACCAGATTGATCAGTCCTCTAATCTACATTAATCACAGATTTAACATTATTTCGCTTAAAACGGCTCATGTTACCTTAAGAATTGTGACCATGTGCTTAAGGAATGATGCATTAAAATGCTTATTGACACTGGGTGTAATTTAGTGGTCAATTTTGACCCCATACACATTGGAGGAGAGACTGAGTGGGTTTCAGTGCACATGTGGAAACTGTGAGGAAAATTCTGCTCTTCCCCCCCTTAAAAATTCATACATCCATCCCCTATGCAGTCACTACAATCACTGAATCATTTCAGTTCGCAAATTTGAGGCCTGATGCAAGAAACATATCCTTCATTCGAAACACTTTCCGACATGTGAGATGTGAATTTATCACTTCGGTGATTTGGGAGATTATTTGACTCCCATATAAGACTTGACGCCGTGTAGTCTCGGTGAAATTCAACAATGTTTCGGATGAAAGTAGAAACTTCATCTTAAATGTCAAAGATTTTGCTTGCTCGGTTTACAATTTTACTCTTAAAACGAAGACAATAATTTTCTCTGGAAAGTAAATGGAATTCTACCAAACTACACGATGTCATATCCTAGAAAACATTGCTCTTGATTTATCTACTTAGGGATTATTTGAAAGAATACAAAGTAAAATATTTGCTGTCCCTGAGATGATGATGTAATTGTAATACATTAGCAATCATGACAACGAAGGGAAACTGCTCGTGTGGTCAGCACTATCAAGTAAATAGTCATAACGTAATCGATAATGATATTAAGTGTCTAGCTACTGAAACCAGTTCAAGTAACATAAATTACTTTTGAGAATCACTTTTCAGAAAATTACAGCAAGTGTTAACGATGAAATAANTGTGCACTACAAGACGGCCACTGTATACAAAATGGATAAGATATATACATTTCACGTGGCAGTTTCCTGTAAGAATTGTATCTTATAGAATTATAATTATCTTGCAGATATCGGTCAATATATACCAATGATAACAGTTGCGATAAAAATAAATATGATATATACCTACGAGAATCGATAGGTTCAAAAGATATTTATGTAATGAACTACAATCCTTCCGGACGCACCATGTCCCTGGGGTTTAC
>NW_019724591.1:643350-704819 GCF_002891405.2 Cryptotermes secundus | reverse complement strand
TCTAGATAATGTGGGACTCTCAAGGTCTCAAACCCTATGGGCCTTGACGGTCTGCTACAGGGATGAATTTACTTACGTATAGGAAACAAGAGATAGGATGGAATGGTATGGATTGGATTAATCTGGTTCAGGATAGGAACTAGTGGATGGCTCTTGTGAACACGGTAATGAACCTTCGGGTTCCATAAAATGCTGGGAAATTCTTGAGTAGCTGCAGAATTGGCGGCTCCTCAAGAAGAGCTCAGCTCCATTAGTAAGTATAGATCGCTTTATGCATTATACGCCTAATGTGAGTTCCTAGCAACAGAGAGAGAGAGAGAGAGAGAGAGAGGCAATGTTATTCAGAAGGATTTTAAGTTTTCCTGGTTTAGGATCGGGCGTCGTCCAGTTCTGTTCCTTGGAGTACTGACGCTTGTCCTCGGAAGATGTGTGTCAGCCTTCACCGCTGGACACTTCGTAGTGTTCCTAGTGGCCAATGTCGTGGCGAGTCTGCCCATAGCTGTCGTCTTCCAGTCTCCACTCATTATAGGTAAAGTGTCTGAAACACTACAATGTAGAATGTTGTTTATGAGGTCCCTGCAGAAAACATGTGAAAACAGCAGTTAATTCGTGTCCCGTCTCTCTATCCGACCTTACATACGTTTAACATTCGAGTCTACAAACATATTTTGGTATATAATGGTCAGTAATAACATATACTTCATTAAATTTCAATAGGAGGCCGCGCCATAGCTCAGGCGGTTAGTCGCTGGCTTTCCACCGCGGCGGCCCGAGTTCGATCTCGGGTCTGGTCAAGTGGGATTTGTGGTGTACAAAGTGGCGCTGGGGCGGGTTTTCTCCGAGTACTTCGGTTTTCCCTGCCAATCTTCATTCCACCAGCTGCTTCACAATCACCCTCACATATCATCTGGGACTAGTACAATAGGCCAGAGGTGGCCTGAGAACAAGGGACTTAGTCCACCCCACTAGCATAAAAAAATTTCAATAGAATTATATCGTACTTGTTTCGACAAATTTATTTAGGTCCAATACTTGACATGAAATGTAAACCTCCCATGGGCTTGCAGCGTTTATTTCAAGCTTATTGACATAAAATGAATATTTAATATATTTCGTGGAATTCAAGAGGCTCTTAGAATGATGGCGGATGAATTAAACATCAACAAATAGACGTTTCGTCATATCCTCCATCAAGATTTACGGAAGAGGAAGATGTCCTCTAAGGTCGTCCAACACAGATTCACTGACGCGCAGACGCAATGGGGACTCACATCACGACAAGTTTTCATGCAGACTTGTCAAGGCAATCCCAGTTTTCTTTATGCATTCTCTCTTTCCTAAGGTGAAAACTTCACTCAAAGGAAAAGACGTTTCAGAATGCTGAAAACGTTAAGAGCAACGTGACGGCCGCACTGTAAGCAGATCCTTTAGAGGCATTTTCCTGCTGTTTTCAAACGCTTTTTAAACGATTCAACAAATGTATTCATATGGGCGGATATGATTTTGAATAGAAATAACACAGCGATGGATGCCGTCTTCTGAGATGTGGCGCCGTGTAAATATTGCGTAAATAGACGTTTCGGTGAAACGTATCGCCACCATCTTCAGGGTATAAAAATCCGCGAGAGAGGAACCAGCGTGAGCAGGTGGCTGCAGGCACGCGGATTTTTCTGCCCTGAAGATGGAAGCTATATTTCCCTCCAAAACGTCAGTTTACACAATATCTACACGGAGCCATATCCCAGAAGACGGCATTCATCTTACACAGAAATAACATTTATTTTTATAGTTTCTTGTATTTTTAATTTTTCACACAAATCTTGGGACTTCATTGTCATACCAAATAAAATAGTTAAATTATTATTTTACTTACTTACTTTATACTATATATATTTCATCGAATTGGACTTAGTTGTGTAGGCTCTTCGCCCGTAAATAGGCACAGAGTGAAAGACATGAAACTGTTCGTTGTTCTGGAAACGGTGGAAGACACTGACACCAGTGACATCTGTTGTAGGAATGGAGATATCGTCCACTTCACAGAGGGCACTGATCGCAATGCTGCAGTTTGTGGGCTGGACGTCTGGCATGTGTGTGATGCCCATGATAGCCTGGGCGACTGGTGGCGAGTGGAAGCTCTTCATGATAATAACATCTGTGCCCTGCGCTATTGTGTTTCTTGCCTATGGGTGTGTGTCATCTTCTTGTACTCTTCCATGCTGAATGATTCATGCACGGTCTCTGTAGAATGGGGCATATACTCGTGTATGGTGTAACTGAAAATTACGCACAAAAATTGTCCAAGAGTTCTACATAAAATAACAAAAGCCCATATCAACATGTACCCGGAAGCATTTAATTTGTGAATTATAACTGAAGGAGTACATTTATAAATATGTTCAAAATGTTTTTGTTGGTGCTTGGTAGGCACGCAAGTTTTGTCACATCGGCTTACAGGCAACCACTACCAACATTTCGACTTACATCAACTGAAAAAGCTACTTGAAGCTGTACCACTGGCAGTCAGAGTACGAATGTGGTACACGCATGATGGTGCTCCATGCTGTGCGGGATGTCCTCAGTAACACCTGTCATGAAGGATGAATAGGTAGAGGAGGACCCACTGCGTGGCCTCCACGCTCACCTGACTTGAAGCCTCTGGATTGTTACCTGTGGGGACACCTTAATGCAGCTCCTTTTCACATCGTACTGCGCATGCCTGTCAGACTATCCGCAACTGCCCCGGCATCTCTGAGCGGATGTGGCGGTCCATGATGAGGCGTGTCGAGGCGTGCACTAAATCTCATGGAGGACATATTGAGTACTTATTTTAAATGCATCCTTTCAACTACAACTAAAAATAGTTTAATGTTTCAGGACACATGTTGACATGGTTATTTTTTCTTGTTTTGATATGTGAAATTCGTGCTTTCATATAAATATTTCTACACATTAACTCTTATATATTCGTCTCTACACCCTACACCGATCTCTACACTCCATTCTACTTTCATTGTATTTAAATTTACTGTTGCAATTACATATTTCTTACAGATAACTACTTCTGAAAAATCACGTGTTTATTATATATGTCTGTAGAATATTTCCCGAGTCCCCAAGATGGCTTGCAGCGAAAGGAAAGTCAAAGAAATGTCTTGAAGTTTTGAATTACATCGCCAAGATAAACGGCACTTCCATACCTGAAAACGCTCTAATGAAGTTGAAGAAATTGGCAGGAAGGAAAGAGAAAGTTTACGGAGTGGCGAGTCTGTTCGCGAACCGGCGACTCATCAGGAACACAATCCTCATCTCCATGTCACTGTGAGTACATAACAACAAATATACACTCAGACATTAGTGCAGGAGGGGTTAGGTTGAGAGGACAATCAGTAGGTTCCATGGGCTTACATCTCAGATGACAGCAAAATTCAACATAAATTTTATTTCGAAAAAAAAAATAAAATTAGGCATATGGCATCACTTTCCTGTCTTTGTGTGTGTCTGTATGTGCCCCCCCCCCCCGTATTAATTTTGAATGCCTCAAGAAGTCTTTATGAAATTTGATATATATCACGTTAACTGAGCGCATCTCAACGGTGTACTTCATAAATCCCTTTCATCAGTCTGTGCGTCTATGTATCCCTCCATCGCTGCTACGCAAGAGCTCGATTAAAATGTTACCGCTGAAACGGATACGCATGGAACAATACAAGAATTGCTGGACGAGTCGTTTTCTATACAGTCCGTGTCTTATGAGAAGGAAGCAGGAGATCAGATCTTCCCAGAACTTCTTGTATTTCATGAAATGATGAAAACTTTTATTTTGTATTTAGGGAGATAGAATTGGATTTATATGGCTCAGGATAAGACCCAGTGGAGGGTTCTTGTGAATACGGTGATGAACTTTCGGGTTACATCAAATGCTGGAAAGTTCTTGAGTAGTTGCACCACTGGCGGGTTCTTAAGAAAGGTCCACCTCTGTGAGTGAGTAAGCAAAAAAAAAAAAATATATATATATAATCATCTGTTGTGTTGTATGGGTGTGAAATATGTGTGATGTTTAAAAAAAATCAATCCCAATTTGAGGGAGGTTATTGGAGCAGAGTTGCTCTGTGTAACATTTCTGCCTGAAAGGGACATATTACAAGAAGGGTACAAAAAATCACATAATTAGGGGTTTCATAACTCACATTCTTTATCAGATCGGATTAGGATGATCAAATTAAAAGGCATGTGGAAAAGCTGTGAGTTGAGTAAAAGGAAAAAGTATGAAGGCTGAATGTACGAGATTACTTGCCAGGAATATGCACAAATATAAGGATAATGTGTTTCTATTGCTAGTGGGGTGGGACTAAGCCCCTTGTACTGCGGCCACTTCTGGCCTACTGTACCAGCCCCAGATGATACGTGAGGGCGATTGTGGAGCAATTGGTGGAATGAAGATGGCCAGGGGAAACCGAAATACTCGGAGAAAACCTGCCCCAGCGCCACTTTCTCCACCACAAATCCCACTTGACCAGACCCGGGATCGAACCCGGGCCGCCGCGGTAGGAAGCCAGAGACTAACCGCTTGAGCTATGGCGCGACCTATAAGGATAATACTAAAAAGTATCTTAGAAAAAAATGTGTAAAGTAGTATAAACTAGTATAAACCGCCTCATGACAAGGACGAAAATTGTGAATTTTTCAACAGTTTAATGAACCTTGGGACTGAGTAAATAACAGCGTTTCAAAAAGGCTAATCTCCAGGTCTGTCAGTTCTGTTAGTTGGTGTTATTGCGTTGTCTAAATAAATGCCTACAGGACTACATTTAAGAGAATTTGAAAATTTGAAAATGTGGAGAGGAAAGACGTTTGTCTTTAATGCTTTATATCACCGATAGATGACATGACACTGCACGATTGAGGATCCACTTTCCCACTTCGGATAAAGCTATAGGTTAGGTTACAATCGATTGCATCATATAGCACAATGAGAAGCGTGGCACTGGCCTGGACTTACAGGGGCCACTCCCAGAAGCGTGTGGATGCCTGCCTTCAGCATCGAGTTCATGTCCACGAGGAAGCTGAGGAACAGTATCTGCCGGGATATAAACCCGCATAATTCGTGAACATTCAAATGACATCTTCAAGGAAACATCGTCTCCATCTTCAAGATATAAGAATAATCCAAGCAAGAATTCAACATGTGACATACTCTGAAGACAGAGGCAACATATTCCTCCGAAACGTCATTTGACTATCAACGGACTATGCCGCGTTATATAGCAGAAAATAGAATTCTTAAAGTATATATCAGTTCTTGACACTAACAAGTCACTTATAGAAGGAGATAAGAATGTTTTGTTTTTCTGTAAAGCGGCCGGAGCGTGAATCCATTCATCTTCATCTAGTATCGTAGATGTATGGAGTGGTGCTTAGGCATAGGAGCAACTTCTGACTTTTATTTGTGTCTTTCAGAACACTGACGCAGATCCTGTATTACACGGTTGTGCTTAGCGTCGCCGGGATGTCGGGCAACCCGTTTCTCAACTTCCTGCTGCAAGCCCTCATAGAGCTACCGGGTTTCCTGATAGGCAGAGCTCTGTGCGACAGGTTGGGGCGACGTTGGAGTCAAGCCATGGCTTTCATTTTGGGGGCTCTCTTCCAGCTGGCCTGCGTCTTCATCGTTTTACATCGTGAGTATCGCCACGTCAGCTCGTACCCTTTTCAAGAAAAGCAAATATAATTATATAGTGCCCCAGGAGGAAAAATCAATATTCTGAGAGGTCATATATCGGTCATTCTAAGCAAAAAATGTGCATATTGTGATATGGCGCCTGAAAGCCGGAACGGTGGAGTAAGAAAAGACGGACATTGCTAGGCAACGGTTTGTGAAACACGTTCTCTCGGCAACGATTTTCCGTGGCAACGGATTTGGGACAAAGGCTTACCCGTGGTAAAGACTACTTAAAAGACAAAAGCACAATACTGAAACCCTTGAGGGCGGTGATCTCGGTTCGACTCTCCCGAAGCTAAGGGAGGTGAAACCAGACCAGAACAAAGAGAATTCGAGTCACTACATGCTCTTCAAGATTAAACGTATTACGAAGCAGGCAGAGAAGTTTGCAGTCGAAGTTTTATGTGTGAGACATTGTTGCGCAGTTAGATGCGCAGTTGAGGAACTGTCAGTCGAAGAGAATCCAGAAGGTAGCTGAATAGCTGAAATGTCGAAGACGTTATTTCACGTGTGTAATTGTAAAAGAACACCAATAAATCAATTCATCCGTTCTAGAACCCGATATTTTCGTCACGCGCACCCCCCTACACGTGGCAATATACATATGTCCTATTCTGAACGGTTTCCGAGATAGAGCTATATCACTGTACAGTTCCAAAACTCTTGATAAGAAAGAAATATTACGTACTGTTTCTAAAACCGGTATTTATTGTCCACGCGACGAAGTAGGTACAGTTTACCCAGTATAATATATTTCCGAAAATTCCACCGTCAACATCAATGCACTTAGCAACTCATGTGAGGACATGGCGTGTTGTTCGTCTGTACAGTGAACAGTGTCCTGCACAGTGAAACAGCTCTATCTCGGAAACCGCTCGGAGTAGGACACGTGTACACATACATTTTTTTTCTTAGAATGGCCGATAATATGACCTCCAAAATATTGACCTTTCTTCCTGGGACATTCTGTATAAGCCTATAACATATGCTTTTGACTGTAGTTTTTGCATGGACGCGAAATTAATTTGACTAACAAATTATCAGATATATAGTAGCACTGTAGTTTTTAAATGAATTCCTTCAAAATGTATATATTTCTCATATTTCACCTAATGATGACCTAAAAAATGTAAAAGTAAAAGTAAAGGTATCCCTATAACAGGCCGTGAAGGCCCATAGGGTTGTGAGATGTTGAGGTTCCCACATTTTCTAGACAGTCGGTTCATAGATGGCGGTGATGTTGTCAGCCTTACGCGCCGGCCGCCCTTTACCCCCAAGAATATTCCTAGTACTCATTTCTGTTAGAAGCTGAGTCGAAACCAGGGCCATAGTGCGGCTGGAAGGATTAGGCGAATTGAAAAAAATCCATCTCATTGGGTTTCGATCCCCTGACCTTCCGGTTTATAACATAGTGCCTCAAGTGGTATCATGTGAGGGTAGTCTTTCGATCTTTGTCAACACCACAAAGAGGATGCAGCACTACAAGACTGAACCTCCATTCTACGGGGAAATAGAACGGACGGACATGAACATGGACATTGAGAACAATGTATGATCACAAGAAAGGTGATGATGATGATGATGATGATGATGATGATGGATAAAGAAACTCACATGATATTCTGTGATATAACGCTGTGTACTTCGATGAAATTTAACTGGAGCCTCGAAGGAATATATTGCCTCCATCTTCACGATCTAAGAATAAATAAAGAAAGAAATCAACATAAAGTACGCAACATTCAGAGCTGGTCTCTTATGTGACTTTTTCTTCGACCGTGAAAATGGAAGCGATATATTTCTCCGAAACGTACATTCAACGGACTGCACGTGACAATATGGTCATTCAACTATACTGTTCGAAAATACCTATCCTGGACTTTTCTAATTAAGTGCTGAGGGGAACCATGGGAAACGTCAGTCAATATATCCCGTCTCCGACCGAGAATCGAACTAAATACCTCCCGAATAGAATTTAGAAGCGTTATTGTTTGAAATGGGCACGCGGTAGCGTAGTTGGTTGAGGGGTTATGCTACAAGCTGGAAGGTCGCGGGTTCAAGTTCCGATGAGGTCATTGGATTATTTTCAGTTGACCTAATCCTTCTAGCCGCACTAGGCCCTGGGGTTGAATCAGCCTCTAGCAGAAATGAATACCAGGAATTAATTAATTTTCCAGGGAAGTAAAGTGAGGCCGGCGCGTATGGCTGACAACCTTACCGCCATCTTTTAGCCGATTGTCTAGATAATGTGGGAGCCTCAACTTCTCACAACCCTATGGGCCTTCACGGCCTGGTACAGGGATAGCTTTATTTTTTTACTTTATTATTTGAAAAAATTTACTAGGCAATCGTCATTATAACTATGCTTAAATCTGCAGGGGATGTAAATTTTGAATTCAATATCGGGGATCCTGCTTTTCTGCAGTTCTTCATCTGAATATATTTACCATTGTAGCTTGTAGTCTATGTTTCAGGATAGATGTACCGGACGTACATAAACCCCGCCAATCATAGCCCTTGTCTCTCTGTTGCAGAAGAACGCTTGCTGTGGCTGCTAATCTTTTTCGTCCTTGTAGTGAAGTTCTCCGTCACCATAGCAGCTTACAGTTCATATCTGCAATGCATGGAGCTGTACCCCACTTGTCTGAGGCAGACGGGTACTTCTGTCGGATTTCTCATTGCAAACGGTCTAGGGGCAATAGGACCTTACATCGTCTACCTGGTATTTCAACAGTCTCAATAGAAACAAGAAGCATGACAATTATTTCATTATTGCTATTATGGAACGTTATTTGTATGCTAAATCGGGTCAGCTCAAATGAAGTACTTGCGTTCGGTAGCTGGTTACAGCCTCCTAGCTAATAAATTAAGCGTAGATATAATTAACTAAACTAGAAACTAACTTCATCGAGATTAGCCCTTCTTGAGAAGCCGCCAGTTGTGCAGCTACTCGAGAATTTCCCAGCATTTCTTGGAACCCGAAGGTTCATTACCGTGTTCACAAGAGCCCTCCGCTTGTCCCTATCCTTAGCCAGATCGACCCAGTCCATACCACCCTATCCTATCTCTCTAAGATACATTTTATTATTGTCCACCCAACTACGTTTTGGTCTTCCTAGCCATCATTTTCCTTCCGGCTTTCCCACCAATATCTTATATAAATTACTCTTCTCCCCATTCGTGCCACATGTCCTGCTCATCTCATCCTCCTTGACGTGATCATTCTAATTATGCTTGGAGAAGAGTACAAGTTATGAAGCTCCTCATTATGCAGTTTTCTCCACCCTCCTGTCACTTCATTTCTCTTCGGTCCAAATATTCTCCTCAGCACCCTGTTCTCGAACACCCTCAGTCTATGTTCCTTCTGTTAATGTCAGAGACCAATTATCACACCCATACAGAGCCATAGGCAAAATTCTAGCTTTCTATGCTTTAATTTACGTTTTTAGACAGCAGCTGGACAAATAAAAGGCTCTGGATTGAATGGTAAGAAGCATTACCCGAATTCAGTTTCCTTTAATTTCTTCCTGAATCGGGTTTTCATTTCTTACTGTCATTCCCAAATATCTGAACTGTGCCACGTTTTCAAAACACTTGTAGGAGTTTCCTTCGATTTTAAAAATGAATTCAATCTTCATGTAATTTGTTTAAAAACTAACTGAAAATACAGTAGTTTATTCTAATTTTGGTGCTAACGGTTGGGAAAGAATATGACCCATCCCATTTCCATAATGATTAGCTCACTAACCTAGTGTTCATAAGGTCCTGGAATCAATTCCAGCCGTCATTTTTAGTCCTAGACTAACGCTGTTCTTTCACTAGCGCGACCGATCGCATGAAACCGATCTCGTATATGAATCCATTGGCATCTGCCGCTTGCGCATTGAAGTGACCGATTCAATTCAATCTTCATGTAATTTGTTTAAAAACTAACTGAAAATACAGTAGTTTATTCTAATTTTGGTGCTAACGGTTGGGAAAGAATATGACCCATCCCATTTCCATAATGATTAGCTCACTAACCTAGTGTTCATAAGGTCCTGGAATCAATTCCAGCCGTCATTTTTAGTCCTAGACTAACGCTGTTCTTTCACTAGCGCGACCGATCGCATGAAACCGATCTCGTATATGAATCCATTGGCATCTGCCGCTTGCGCATTGAAGTGACCGGTTAGTTAATTGTCAATAAACTCGTAATGGGAACGAAATTCCAACTAAGCACTAACCTCACAGACGGTGGGAAAATACTCAGCTGAATTCGGCGAGAAATCATATCGTCCGATCCCGCGCAACTGTTAGTGCAAATGTCGCTGAAACTAAATTTTAGTCGCGTCGATGGGACGAGTTTTAAAAAAAAAAAAAAAACTGATGGGAAAGTTGATATTTAAAAAAAGTCGCATGTCGTATGAAACCATTTTCGTTCTGCAAGTTGAGTTTGTGAGAGATCAGCATAATAAATAATAAAATATTCTGTTGTTGTGAAGACATGTAGACTTGAGCTTATGTAACTCCGGAGAAAGGCAGCTCCATAGCTCAAGCGGTTAGTCGCTGGCTTGCCCTCGCGGCGGCCCGGGTTCGATCCCGGGTCTGGTCAAGTGGGATTTGTGGTACACAAAGTGGCGATGGGGCGGGTTTTCTCCGAGTAGTTCGGTTTCCCCTGCCAATCTTCATTCCACCAAATTCTCCATCATCATAATCACCCGGGGCAGGCTACAATAGGCCAATTAGTGGCCGCCGTGCCGAGTGGACCCAGTTGGCTACACCCCCCACTAAGCGAATTATAAATAAAACTCCGAAGAAGTCGTATATCATGGAGAAATATGTTCAGGATCATTTGATATTATCACGATTTTTGTGTGTGACTATAGACGGGGTTTGGATTGGGGAACAGATCCACTGACCACTCGTACACACCACTCAGATATATAAGGAACAACAGCCCCACTATCGATGTTCATACTTAAAAATCACGGCTGCAAACACTAAACCTTCTCCATCCTGCAGTGTCTTAAACAACCATTTCCTGATAACGGCTCCCAACAATGGAGATTCTTCAGCTTCCCCCTTTCAGGCTCTCCCTGTCCAGCAAATATCCCTCTCTCAATTATCAACTCAACTATAGTGCCATCTTTTCTCAGCCTCTCAACTCCAGTGAGCTGTCATGGGGTCCTCATTATATGGCCCAACAGAACCCCCCCCCAACATGTCTTCTATTGCTGTTATGAGCTATTGTCATAGCGATAGCTCGAATATTGTTTACGTGTTTACCGGCCGTTATCAAGTAACACATGCTTCATCTCGCGGTCGTTGCGTAGCAACGGCTATACACGCTACAATATAATATATCAGCCATACCACAAACGTTTAGTGTGTCATACAACGCGAAACTGCTTAGGGCTGCGATCACAGGTGCATGACGATCGTGTTGCATATGCTTCCAGGGAACCGTGGCCGACCCGAGGTACCCACACGCGATCCTCAGCGTCCTCTGCGTCGTTGGTGCCATCTGTGCCAGTCTTCTGCCGGAAACGCTGAACCAGAAGCTTCCGGAAACAGTTCATGACGCCGCTCATTTCGGAACAGACCAAAAGTTCTGGAGCCTTCCTCAGCGGAAGAAGAAAGACTATCAAAGCGCGCCTACCAAGTAACCTGGCCATATTGTTAGTCACTGAAAGGAGAACACCCGAAATCAAATGCAGGAAACCAATGTTCATCCCACAACAGTGGTGACCATATTGCATTTAGTATGGAGCCTCGTCCCTTAGTGAGGTAGTCTGTTACGTCATTACTAAATTCTGTTTTCAACTTTATTCTTGTAACCAAATGCCGGTGAGAAACTGAAACATGAATGAACAGGATTTTCTTCCGTAAAAATTGTTCCCTCACAAAATATGACACGCCTTGATTCTTAGGGCAGATGAAATTTAACAGTATGATAATTGGTTTGATATTTTCAGTACAAAACCTTATATTTATTTCTTGGTTAAGAAGTATATAGACATATTTATCTGGATGATGTTCATAATGAGGTTGTAATGTTCTGACTTTGTTATGATCAGCGTTCTGAACGGTTACGTTAAAGAAACTAACAACTGATCTGATCAAACACCAAAGGACCTCAGTTAAAATACGAGATTTATGTGTTGAGAGATTATACACGTAGTATTTACCTGTTTGGATCCCTTGATGTTTTGAATATGAAGACGCCATCTTGACTCTCGGTGACCGTTAATCCACAGGTCCAGAAGTTCTAAAATTTTAGCATATTAAAGGAAATTATATCTGTCAGAAAACGAAAGAATTAAGTACATATATAAACCTCGAATAAAAGTGTATTATGAATGGAATATACTTGGAAATTCGGGGTCAAAATTATTATGACATGTCATTTTCAAATATGGGTAAGGTTATGAAGATATACAATTCTTAATATCAGTGCTACAATATTTAATATTTATTTATTTATATAGCACGTACTACATATTTCGACCTCAAATGGGTCATCTTCAGGTATTGCAAATTTCTCACATACTATTACCGAAATTTGCAACACCTAAAGATGACCTATTTGAATTAGAAACGTCTAGTGCGTCAAATATAAATGATAAAGTAATTTTGCGTTGACGGTAAGAATGGTATATGTTCACTGTATATATGCAAGAGGATACAATTCTTTTAAAAATGGATAAGATTATGACGCACAACAATTTTTTCCCTTTTTTGTGATGTTATGGGAAAGACCTTTTGTTGTAAGCAAAGAATGCGTGTTACTATTAGCACGTGAAACACAAGTTACTAACATAAAAAGTATGTAAACAGAATAGCAATAAATGGATAACGGAAGATATTATATAAAAATTAACTTAGTGACTTACAGTTCTCTAGAACAGTCATGTTAGATAACGCTGAATATATACTCTCACTCATTCATTCATTCATGGAGCTGAGCCCTTCTTGAGGAACCGCCAATTCTGCAACCACTAAAGAACTTCCCATCTTTTTATTGAACCCGAAGGTTCATTACCGTGTTCAAAAAGCCCTACAGTGGTCCCTATTCTGAGCCAGATCAATTCAATCCATACAATCCTATCCCATCTCTCTAACATCCATTTTAATATTGTCCAAACATCTACGTCTTGGTCTTCCCAGTGTTTCTTTCATTCCGGCTTTCCCACTAATATCCTACATACATTCTTCCTCGCCCCTATTCGTTCTACATTTCCGGCCCATCTCATTCTCCTTGACTTGACCTTATATTACATATTATATGGGAAGACAAAACATCACTACGCAAGGATGGGATAAGCAAGAAACAGGAGAGCTCAGGAGGAAATTAGAGGCTGATATTAACACCATGAAGGGAACGTTACTGTGAGCAATTAAACACCATGCCAAGGAGGCGCAGGGAAGAATATAAAGTACGTACCTGTGTGTATTTCTAACCTTCAGCACCGTACAGAGGTGAGTGGTGAGCTTCTAGCTCCGGCACCTTTGCCCCAAACGGAGGAGAATTGGGTTACCATCGGAAAAGAGACTGCGTGGGGCTTGAAGTCGGTCTCGCGAGTAAACAAATTTATTAAACCTGTTGGAAACCGAACTCCGAGTCCTAGGATTTCCAGCCCACAGCCAAATCGCTGTACTGACTGTTGACACCTGTCTTGGAGAAATGTGTTCTGACTATCTGAACTGCATTGAACGGGCTCAGAGTGAAATCCAATAAGAACATTTTTTGTTATATATATATATATCATGAAAGCAAATGGAAAAACTACCACATTATCTGTCGTCTGACAGATTACTGATGAATGAATGGAATGAATCATGAATCATTTTAATGCTTATAATCACGGACCGAGCGGACTGGAGTAGCGGTATCATTCTTGATTCCTATTTGGGAGATGCTCTATTCGAATCTTGTCCAAGTCATCGATTTATTGTGTTGTTGCTAGTATACTGTGCGTACACAAATTGCCTTGCATATATATGGCCTGTCTTGCGAACATCAGAAATAGAAACACTACACATATTCGCTATAACCTACGTGCTGTATCTCTGCACAAGGATCTTACTTACTTACTTATGGAGCTGAGCCCTTATTAAGAAAAAGCCATATCTGCAGCTGCTTGAGAACTTCCCAGGATTTTATGGAACCCAAAGGTTCATCACCGTGTTCACAAGAGCCCTCCACTGGTTCCTATCCTCAGCCAGATCAATCCAATCCATCCCATCCATCTCTCTAAGATCAATTTTAATATTGTCCACCCACTTACCCCTTGGTCTTCCCAGTGGTCTCTTTCCTTCTGGCTTTCCCACCAATATCCTACATGAAATCCTCTTCTCGCCCGTTCGTGCTACATGCCCTGCCCAACTCATCCTCCTTGACTTGATCATTCTAATTGTACTTGGAGAAGAGTACAAGTTACGAAGCTAACCAGAGGATCCGTCCAGGTCTGAAGTTTTTGTGAATTTTCGTAACAAAGTCATTTTTTATGGTGAGGAGTTGTTAGTTCCACGCCCAACTCCCAAACTTGAGGACCACCTCTTGTCGGCTATCAGCGATTGCTTATTTATATATTCACAGCTTCCTTCCATACCTGGATGTCGCTGCACAAGATTTTTATATATTTAAAATAAGATAATTTTTAATTACAAATTAATTAGTAGTTAATTACGTAGAGTTTAATTACTAATGGTTTAATTAAATACATTTCAGTTGTTAGGAGCAGTGTATTTGTATGTGTAAGACGTATAGACAGAGAACATTTACTTTGTTGGCCGTTTCCACTGCTCTGTGCTTCAAGGTGACCGGGGCGCCGCTCGCCGCGAGGTGCATACGAATTTTGCCGATAAATCAGCATGTCTGGCGGCCGATTAGGCGCGGAATGACGTAGTTACAGTCCACGTGTCACAGGAGGCTTTGAAAATGTTGTCCCTCTAAATGTAAAGTTCCTTTGAAATTGACTGTTTCGATAAAACACAGGTACAACAATCTTTCTTGCACCTACAGCACACCAGACACCCACTTTCACTGGATGGAGAGAGACTTCGTGGTTCTGAAGTGGATTCTGTGAACTCCAGTAGAGATTATTTTGCGTATTTATGTATCTGTGCAAGTGAAACCATGCTTCATCAGAAAATAATGTCAATTAACATTGACACTCGCTGTGATACACGGAGCCGTGGAACCGGTAAAAAAAAAAACGAAACTTTGTATTCATATGCTGATCAAGTTTGCCGTGTGAAGTGTGTTTATGAATCCTCTGATGATGACCAAGACAGGCCGAAACATGTAAGGTAATTTGTATATTCACAGCAAACTAGTCACATCTGACGGAATACACACTCTTTACATACATATATGTTGCTCCGGAACAAGATGCATGTAGCTAAGATGTGTCTTCAAGGTTAGCTGGGAACAACCGGAAGTCTGAGGAGTGTATGTCCTGTGGACCATCTTCGTAGCCGGAAAAGGAACAGTTGTTGAGATATCCCAGTCTTGCATTGATCTGGAGTTGTTGCCTTTAATAGTGTCACTCCGACGATCCACAATACACACATTCGGCGGTGTTTATCCAACTATAATGTTATGACTGCTTATACATACATAACAACACAGAAAAGTTTCCATTACATGCATCCTGTTGTGTTACAATATACAGCCTCTGTATTACAACCGTCACAACACAACAAATATCAAAATCAGTGTCTAGTTTCGTTCTTCTACATGTTTCGGCTATTAGTAGCCATCATCAGGCAAATACCGCTGAACCGCAGTACTAGTAAAATTAGATACAATATTATTAATTATATAAAAAATACTTGGCGTAAACCGCACGAAACTAAACCAATTAAAACTACACCCACACTAATTACAGAAGTAACGGTATCATAAAGAGGCCTCCGTAGTCTAGGGGTAACGCTCCCACCTCATGACTCAAGGTACGCGGGTTCAAACCCGGCGGAGGTCGTGGAATTTTTAAGGGCGGAAAAATTCAAGGAACAAGTCCTCCGGGAGGGACTTTAAGCCGTGGGTCCAGTGTCGTAGATTTACGGCACGTAAAAGATCCTCATGTTTCTAGGAGACCTCTGAGCAAAATTAGGCAACAATTTCAAGCCCAAGTAGTTTCCAATGCCTCTGGAAGATGGGGGGAAATATCAGGTACCGACGGCCGATCTCGTTGGCTGAACGGGGCTGATAGCACGCACCAGTACCTGTNCGGTAGGGTACGGCGACAGTAGAAATTAAAGGGGGACGCACAATGGACCAGTAACTGGTCTAAGTGCATGGGGAACCCACCCCCTCTAATAATAATAATAATAATAATAATAATAATAATAATAATGATATAATATTTTCTTCCACAAATTGTCACTTCATCTTTGTGCTGATAAGTGTTGTAAATACAAACAGAATTCTCGTCATGTAACGCGCACAGACAGGTAAAGAAGAGAACGTTATGTTGCATTTCTTACATTCAAATTTATTTAAGAGTATTTATATTGACAAAAAATACACAGCCATGAAATACTGAAGGTATAATCAGTATGGCAGACTTATCTTCTTCACTATCAAAAGGGACAAAAATTTGACTTGGCTATCTTGTGTCAGTTACTGCTCGATTTCATGTTTTATATGCATGAGGATAAATAGCTGGCAGGCTGAACTGAAATATGTCCAACCCATAGAAAACTTTCGGAGACATTTCAAGATATGATAGTCCAGATTGACGAGACCTTATGAAAACATTTGTTCAATAATGTAATAAAGAAGACACGTTGTAAAGTCTGTTACTAAAATGCACATTAAAGCTTAAATAGGGATAAACACTTTAGTTTAACTTAAGTTCCTAATATTTAAAACTGAAATTAATTCCTTTAAAAACTTATCAAATATTACATCTAAATTCTATCAATTTTCTTTTCATAAGAGTGGAAACCCTTGAGGGTTATTATGGAAAAAACGTGGTAATATTGTGACAATTACTTTGTTTCTGGTTCTGGTATCTGGATTCTCTACTGCAATTATTCAAGCAAGAAAATATAACAGAATCATTTATTCTGATAATTACGTGAGAGGAACCAAACTGATAGAGGACAGTCTTGATGGTTACTGGTATTTTATAATTTACCAGTTTATTATGGGTGAAATATCAGGATTGGTAACTAATTTTAATACAGAATCTTACTCGTGTAACAGATTATTTCTCACTCGTGACTTCTTCACAACAAATCAAAATCTTCATCTTAAAAATATATAAAAAGAATTTTTAAAAAATTAACAAATATATATATATAACAAATAATGAATATTTTGTTTATGTATTTTTTTTCATAAAATGACTGTTTAGTGATCTAATTGCCGTGTTCCCTCTACGCAACCGTAAGAATGTATACTAATTCAACTGTTCATTAATAATCACTACATATTTCGGCTATCCAACTGGTCATCATTAAGTGATACAATACTTAACAAGTGTCTTTGAATTGTAACCACTTTAAACTAACATATTGGCCCCTATTTAGTTGAAATTGTTGCTATTCAAAAACACTTAAATATTGTTAGCACCTGATGATGACCAGTTGGATGGTCGAAACATGTAGTGATTACTAATAAATAGTTGAATGAGTAAACATTCTTAATGTTGCCTAGATGGAACATGGCAATTATGTTAGTTTAATAACGCAATAGGATACGCTCTATAAAGATCGACTCTTTAGTAAATTATATTCCTCCGTGACTAGTGTCTCTGCCATTACTCATCAAAACACTTCATTAAAAACTACCCATGCGTTTTAGAACACTTAAAGGAATATTAAAATAATTGTTTCATTTAATACAAAGTCATTTGCAATACTGATCAGGTGTTTCAAAATGGGCGATGAATCTGTATGTACTGTATGCAAAAATTATTCATAATAATTAAACGGATTTTTAATAAAAATATATTGTTCTATTCCTCACACCCTTGCATAACTGGTTACCACCCCACTGGAAATAATCCTGGAGGTGTCCAGCCCTATGTGAGAGGAGGTTTGAGGTTCCAAGAGTGGACAATTAATTTCCACACAGCGCTTCAGGCTGCGCTCCTTTTTCAGTCTGATGAGAGCATAATGAGTCATGACTTAGATCTGAAGGTCTCAGTTAAATCCCAACAACTGGTCAAACAACAGAATGACAGGGTCATTCAATGTGAAACCATTGACACTTCCAGGGCCATCACCTGAGTAGCTAAGATGGCTCCAAAAAACTTAGGTTGAGACCTACTCAAACAACTTGAGTCGTTCAGTAAAAAGTCACTCACAGTTCCAGGTACATCACCTGAGTACCTGCGATGGCTCCAAGCAAACTTAGGTTGAGACCTACTCAAACGACTTGAGT
Organism: Cryptotermes secundus; assembly: GCF_002891405.2. Taxonomy (NCBI): domain Eukaryota; kingdom Metazoa; phylum Arthropoda; class Insecta; order Blattodea; family Kalotermitidae; genus Cryptotermes; species Cryptotermes secundus. The sequence goes on along the minus strand of NW_019724591.1, from coordinate 686,721 downwards.
CGTTCAGTAAAAAGTCACTCACAGTTCCAAGTACATCACCTGAGTACCTGCGATGGCTCCAAGCAAACTTAGGTTGAGACCTACTCTAGTCACTTGAGTCATTCAGCAAAAAGTCACTCACAGTTCCAGGTACATCACCTGAGTACCTGCGATGGCTCCAAGCAAACTTAGGTTGAGACCTACTCTAGTCACTTGAGTCATTCAGCAAGAAGTCACTCACAGTTCCAGGTACATCACCTGAGTAGCTGCGATGGCTCCACAGAAGCTGAGGATGGCGGCAACGCTAACTACTGTAGTTGTGGTACCAAAGAAGGCCACAAAAAATCCCATGAACATGGAGAGAACAAACTGGGCTAGAAACACCATGCTGCTCACAATAGCAACATCTGTTCCCAGACCTCGGAGTTGTGTGCCACGCTCAGCTTCTCCTTCCTTTGATACTCCAAACTAGAATAAAATAAAACAATGAAAATCTGTAAGATTGGAGGTTTTCACGGCGGTGGCTCTGAAGAATGCCTTATTTTTGGATGTGGTGCCGTGTATACTTGTGTCAACAGACGTTTCGGAGGAACGTCTGTTAACACAAGACCTACAGTCTGCTAAGTCTGCAGCCACCTGCTCAAGCTGGTTCCTCGCACGCGGAATTTTCTACACTGAAGATGGGGCGAAACGTTCCTCCGAAACGTCTGTTAATACAAGATCTACACGGCGCCGCATCCCAAAAGACAGCATTCTTCATGTATAATCTGAATATATATAACAGATAGGACAACCTGAGAAACAAAGTAAATTATTTTCGTTCAAAGATCATATTATTAGCTTTAATATTTATTGTACACATATTTTTAATGATGCAATTTTTGTAAATTTTCAATTTATGTTTCCAGTTTGTAAACGCAGGATTAATTAAGACAAAATATGGTTTGAGAAAAGTTCTACATTAGCCTTACAACTAATTTCACCATGAGTAGAGTGGTCAGGCAGTGAAGCTTACAGCTTGCCAACAACCCAATTTGTTTCCACCTTCAGACTTACCGTTCCCGCGGCGTGATAATGTGCCACTAGGAGGTATGGTAGTGTGAACAGTGTTGAGTACATAACCCCTGCTGACGCAGAGAAGATAATTACTGCATATCGGTTCTTCATAAGTGCCAACATCAACATTCCCAGGCTGTCCAAGAGGAGTCCGCTTATGTATACATTTCGAGCCCTGAAGAGACAAAACAATGTTGGTTCAACACGCGATCTCTCTGCCTTCTGGTGCAGTGGCTTTCAAGTGCGCTATACGTCATAGGAACACCATCGCATATCTTGAAAGTAATTAGAACTTTGCCAAATTCTGGTGAAATATTACATGAGAGGTTCTAACAGTTATCCTTGTGTTCAGTTAATTAAGTACCACGTCATGAAGACGAGGTATAAGAGTAGCTCCACCATTCTTGACCTCGGCACTAAATGGGTGTGAGTGCTCAGCTTCACGTCCCAGCCACTGGTCCCAGTACCTGTTGGACTGGAGACTGTTTGAGCATCAGAGCCGGTATGGACCCTGGGGAGAAGAATCTCTCGCCCTTACCGGGAAACGAACCCTGACCGTCCAACCCGTCTCTAAACGGAATGAGATATCACAGCTCCTGATAATATAAATATTTATATAATATACAAATGCAGGGTTTACTGTGGTCGCTGACCGAGGAAGGCATATGGCAGGTAACTCCTTCCCCCCCCCCCTACATTTTTGGAAATAATCGAAATTAAAAAAGGAAAATATAAAAAATAAATTAAAATTTGTTAAAAAATTAGTCTTCTATCCTGAAAGCATAGGAAAGGGAGTAAAAACGGTCTCAAAACGTCTGAATCATACGTCTGTATGGAAATTTTTATCACAGATGGGAGAAGGTTTAGAATGGATCGTAAGAAGACATGAGGCTATGCGTGTTTATACTGTAGTCAACTGTGTCCGACAGCAGATTATGAACTCTATGATGATAATTTGGAGCTAATGAAGTGGTGAGTATTTAATAGCCAAACACATGTGAGCTGATTGTCTAGAAAATGTGGGAGCCTCGACGTCTGACAAACCTATAGTTCCCCAAGGCCGATTACAGGGATAGATTTGCCTATTCCGGCTTTTATAAGTAGAGTCTAGCCTCTTTAATCCGAACTTATTAAAGTACCGGCGTGTTCTGACTATCGATTCGTTTGGACTATTGAACTCAAAAAATTAGAATTTTTAGTAAAATTATTTATTCAAAAGACTTGTAGGCACAAGGCCCGGAACCCTTGGGTGTTCGACAACACGTCGGGCTCCAGGCAAGCAGTAACCAGGTTACTTCTTTCACAAGCTATAGAGCGGCAGGCACATTAACACATAACGTCATGCTTCACAAGGATTCATTTTCACTGCAAAGAAATAAAACAAGTACATTGAATTTGTAATTGTTCAAGATGGCGGATTTTTTCTAGATAAGCCAAGTCAATTCAGGTTACCGAGGTTTTACTGTATTACCTTATAAGCAAGTATTATGCCCTATAAAATGGTTCATATATATCATCACTGGTAAAACAACCCTACTTCAGCGATAAACTTCCTTAGAAGGCTCTGCCAGATCTGATTCGATTTTCAGGCCTAAGGATTTGGTAACAATAATTTTTGGTTTACAGAGCAAGGTCGTCAGCCCTGTATCCAACACCCAACCTGCAGGACCAGGTCTTTGTATCTAAGTCCCCCAGTGACAGGGTGGCCCAGTTATGTCCCCAGGTACGGGGTTTCCTTTTCGCCATCTTCCACGACTCGCAGGGCTACGGTGGAATTATTCTAACCTGCCTCCACACGGGGGGGGGGAATATGTATATATATTGCAGCGTGTAGACAATGAAAGGGCATCTGCTGCTATGAAACAGATTCTTAACAAGAAATTATTCTCAGCCTTTACCGAGTAACGCCTTCGCAAACAAATATATTACCACGACAATAAACTGTTTTCTACGTATTCGGTGTCAAGAGGTTTGAGAGTTGTGAGGGCGTCTGTGAAGAAGTAAGCGTGAAGGCCGAAGAATCCCCGCTGTTAGAAACCGTTAGCAGGAAAAGACATAGCAGACTGAAAAGGCTTGGCGTATGCTGCAGTGATTTGTAAAGTGTGGAAACTATCGATGGTGTTACAGTTAATTCTAGTTACAATCTGTTAAGTGATCAATACGTAAATCCGATCTCCAATGCAAACAGCCTGTCGACAGTCACATATATACAGGACAATATGCACACTACCTGAATTTCTTGATGAGACGTTCGATAATAAGCGAATAGAAGGCGCAGGACAGTGAGTACATAGACATTCCCCAGCAGCCAAACCTGACGCCTTCTTCATATAGTTCTTTCTCAGGCGTTCCGTCTGCTGCCTGCCAACAAACACAAACTTTCTTATTTGCAACTGACCTTTATCATATTATCTTCGAGATCCACCATAATTATCTGCTGGTTGCTGAATGCCGAACAAAAACGAAATCCGTCCCACCAATAAGGCAGCTTTCAAGAAAATATTACATTTTGCATTTGAACCTGTAGTGCGCCTACATTCCTGAAGGTACAAAAACAAAAACAAACTCCGTGGTTTTAGTTATACCGACAGAGCGACCGCCGCTTCTTAGCGAAGTTAGTGCCAACTTTGGCGGATGGAGGGTGTCGCGTGTCAGCGCAACGAATCCCCACGGGCGTTAATCTCGGTTTTCTAGGCCGGAGACGTTATCTCCTTGAAATAGCTCCTCAATTATCCTCATGAGGCTGAGTGGACCCCCTTCCAGACCCACTACTTCTCAGAAATATAGTAGCGCCGGGGATCGAAACTGTACTTCTGGATCTGTAGCCAGGAACTCTGACCACTAGACCACAGAGGCCGTCCCTCAAGGTGACACATATGTAATTTTATTTAGGAATGTGGTCTTCTTGAATTACGTAAATTCAATAGAGGGTCTCAGAATTACCGTGTTTTGGATTTTTTTCCCGTCTGGCGGTACTCTAGAAAAACACGACGTTTCGGAAACTGGATTTGTTTCCATCCTTATGTGAGGGAGAAAACACCTACTCAGCTTGGGCCCTTAGAAAGAGCTAACTCAACAGAGTACGTGTCTTCCTCCCTCATGCGAGGTTGGAAATAGATCTAGTTTCCGAAATGTCGGGTTTTCTGGTTCCTAGAATACCGGGTGATGGAAAAACTCCAGAAACCGAGTAATTCTGAATGTTACACACCATCACCAGAACCCTTTAGAATCCACTTAATCAAAGTTGTGTGAAATATTTCATATAAATTTTACATTCTCTTATTTAGGAATTACTGGAAGAGCCCCTAATTTTCAATCTGGAATGCTGAGACTCACTGGACATCGATCTAGGATGAATAAACAATTTAATACCGAACAAGAATAAAATCCGTCGAGGTGTTTAGGCGCCATGAGTGGCACAACCATGCACACATACTTACATATATAAAATATACATACAGAGAGACTGCTTAGCAAAAATCACTTTTCGTAAACAGGGGTGGGGGGTTGAATTCGTGTAACTCCGTCAAAATATTGATATCCATATTTGTAATAGTCTCAGCACTTTCTCTTACAACGTATGTACTGTGTGCACGAGAAAGCAAAATTATACCGAATTTACGTAAAGATATATTTCCTCTCCGAATATCCCACTCACTCTTGTGTTGCATGTTACACTTTTCCATTTCTTGGTCTCTATATGGAATTAGGACAAATAAAAATTTATGGGCTTACGGGGCAGTAATTTTGGGATTTGAGGTTTCAGAGGTATTGCCTCATTCTTCTGGATCAGAGTGTAAGGCAAGCAACAAGGCAACACACAACACTGTTACCACCTTGAGAACATAAAATAGTGAAAGAAGAAGATGTAAGTATTACGTCCTTCCTACATGTCGGTATTCAGCTACCACACTACACGGTGTCACAAATCAGAAGGCCACTATATGAAATGCACATAATTCTGTTTCTCTTTGATTGTCTACTCATGAGCCTTGCAGACCGAGTCCCTTTATACTTAGGTCCATTGTACAAGCCTCGGTTGATTCATGAGACAATAGAGTGCTCATGAAGTAAGAAGAATCAGTAAATAGGACACAAACGGAAGTAAAACAGTTGTAATGGACGTAATACGTTTCTATGTGTATCGCTAGGTAGCAGCACAGTCCTGCTTCACGACAGTCTAGGTAGGAGACGCGCATGCCCATGTTTACAGGCTGGTTTCAGTAGTCTAGAGAGTGACAGAGCTTGAGATGTATACTACTGAAGAACAGCGTTATGTTGTACGTATTTTATGGGCAAGAGGATTAATACAAAGGATATTCATAAAGAAATATTTCCTGTTTACATTGGAAAGTGTTTGTAGCGCAAAACAGTTCACAACTGGGTCGAGAAACGTTGCAAAGTTTTCGCTGATGACGGAGAGGTTAAAACGGAGATGCCGAAGTGGATGAGGCAACAGTCAAAATATTTACTTTTGTGCTGCGGGTTTCGACGCGTTGGTAAAGCGATGGAACAACTGTATCAATGTTGGTAGAGAAATAAATATTTGTTCATGTTTCGAATATCACACGTTTTATGTTATAACCCATTTACTGACTCTTCCTCGTAGCAATTGTTTGGGGGGGAAACCTGAGTATCTGGAGTGACACCTGCCCCAATGTCACTTCTGCTATAAATCCCACATAGACCGACCTGGATACGAACTCGGTACTCAGCGATATGAATCCGACGACTAACCCCCTGAGCTACAGAACGTGAAAATGAAGAGTTAACAGCGAGGTACGAAGCCCAGGATCTTACCAATGTCAAGTTCTGTGGGATTTGTGGTAAAACTTTGACACTGAAGCGGTTTTTCTCTGAATATTTCCGTCTCAGATAATGAGTTGCTTTCTCCCGCCTGTTTCAAACTCACTCAACATTCTAGACTGGTATAATAGGCCCAATGGCGGCCGAAGTACCTACTGGGCTAAGTCTCACCCGAACCACCATTTTAAAAGGATTTATAGCAACGCGATGAAACCCACCTTGGGGTCACCTTCAAAGACAGCTTCTCCAACGAAGTCGGTGAAGTACAGCGAGTAGCAGATGTGAGCGCTCCAGCAGAAGAGGTTGGTGAGGCACAGAATACGCAGAGAGTTCGGCATAAAGATGATGGACTGCAGGTACTGCTTCAAGGTGGCGCTGGTCTTCTCCGCAGGGATGCTGAACACTTCCTGCGGCAAGCCACATCAGTACTCCACTATCATACCGAAGAGGGGCAAACTAGTGTAGTTTGTTGAGGCACTATACTACAAGCCGGAAGATCACGGGTTCGAGTCCCGATCAGGTGGATTTTTTTTCAATTTACCTAATCCTTCCGGCTGCACTATGGCCTTGGGGGTCGACTCAGCCTCTAACAGAAATGAGTACCAGGAATCCTCCCGAGGCGTAAAGGGCGGCTGGCGTATAAGGCTGACAACTTCACAGCCATCTGTGAGCCTATTTTCTAGATAATATAGGCTCAAAGTCTCAAAATCCTATGGTCCTTCATGGCCTGTTAAAGGGATAGCTAGCTGTAGCATACTGAACCAAATGTCTGATCTGTACACCCTTTCGATCCTATAAGGGAATCAGATATTCTGAGTTCAGTCACAGTTTTCCGACCATTCTGAATAACCATGATCTTTTTTTATCGTTTCTTGCATCCTGTTGTGTGTTTAATCAATAGTAGAGTGAATTTACCGACTACACAACACTTTTTTATTATCACTACATGTTTCGACCTTAAGAGGTCATCTTCAGGTGTATGAACACGGCTGTATAATTACACTCGGTCACTCATTCGACCTTGTATCTTTTCCAGACTTACGCTCACTAATATATCGAGTTCTATTTATAAAACACAGGTTAAAATTATAATNACCTGAAGATGACCTCTTAAGGTCGAAACATGTAGTGATAATAAAAAAGTGTTGTGTAGTCGGTAAATTCACTCTACTATTGACCATGATCTTGTTCATAATTTATTTGTTGTTACAATTCAAACGGCGTCATGCAATGTCGTAATTTATTTCGTTTGTTATTTTACAATGATTTCAGTACATAGCATCGAATGGTAGGAAAACTGATGAATCAGAAAGAATCTGGAAGGAAGCGGTGATGGTTTAATCGCAATAGTCTCCCGATAATTTGTCTGGAGTAACAAGGGAACAACAGGAAAGCCTCAGTCAAGAAAATCACTGTCATGTCAAGTCTCCTCCATGTCTCTTCTTTCAACTGTCATCTCCCATACCTCGAATTCTGTAATCAGGCTCTCGTCTACTGTCTTGTCGAAACGTCGATTTATATTACGGAAGAACAAGGTAAATTCATCAGACAAAGTACACCGGTTGAACACCCAATTGCAGTAAAATAACAATAATAAAATAACTTAATATGTAAGTTAGAAACCATCAATTTAAATTTCCATTCACAAATATGAGCGAACCTGATGAAGACTCAGAAAATTGGCTCGGTATCTCTTATGGGTCACTCTTAGGTCACACTAAGGAAACTGGCAACCGCGATGCAACCGAGAACTGTTACGAGCCTGAATTGAACACACATTAACTGTATGGAGCAGCACAAATTGAAGAAACGGCAGCGCAGTTTTTTCAATTTGCGCTGCACCAAACGACAACGCAGTTCCCTCAATTTGCGTTGCTCCATTGAGTAACATGTGCTCAACTCGGAAATTCCGGTTGCCAGTTTCCTTGACGTGCCCTCACCCTTACAGTTACAAGAATTTACCACTCCCCTACCAAGTAATATGATTACTGTAACTTTACGCATCTGCACTGCATACCTTATTATCTGGAGCACTGAAAGTTGTCTCTGCTATCGTCACTTCCTGTTGGTAACCCTCCTCGTAGCCGTAATTGGTGTAGCTACTTGCGCATGCGTTCTGACCTTCAATTCGATGGTACGGGTCCTTCATGGAAATAATATGCAATATTTACATAACATGAAGAAATAGAAAGACATTCTAAGTTTTAGGATTACTGTCTTCTGGTGTATGTTCTCGTGTAATCCAATAGATCACTGACGTTTCAGAAGAGTGTACTGCCTCCATCTTCAGGAACGAAGAAGAAGCTTAGGAAAAAGGAAAAGTACGTTTCTGTTTGTGTCTTGTTAGGTGCTTGCTTGGTTCATTCTCCGGCGGTGAAGATGGAGTGCTTCCTTCGAAACGTCGGATGAAATGGATGTAAGGAAGAGAAGGAAATGAGGAATGGAATGAACAGTCATTAAAAGGGCCAACTCCCATACAATATACTGAGCTGCCATTAAGTTCCTCACCTGATGATCCGACTGCGAAATGTTATTGGTTCCAGTCAAAGCCCCGTACGATCCAGTCTGCACTTCGTCCGCGATTTTCGTGTCCTCTGTCTTCCCGTTCTGTTTGGGACCCTGAAGAAGAAATGTTTCGATGAAGGTCTTACGTAACATAACTTTCACATAACTTCACAGAGGCGCTCAGTTGTTCGTACTTATGTATACTGCATTTGACATCCTCACAGGGGTGACTATTAACACAGTTTATCTGGGATTTAACAACGAGTGTTTCCTTAGGTGTTCACCGACGTGTCGGGTGATTACACTGCATCCATCATGAGGATACAAAATCAAGCCTTGATAGGTCGTTGGTACCCTCAAAACAGAGACAGTACGGTTCTCGGAAACGTCCGTGGACTTATACCGGTCTACAAGGCGTCACAGTGTACTTGATTTAGTTTATAACGTCTTTCATTTTAGGACTAATATTCAAATATAACGAAACGTGAGAATCGTAATGAAATTTATAGTGTGACGTGACACACGAAAGCCAGACTAATTCACTGCTAGGCAACGGCTCGGCAAACACATTCCCGCGGAAACGAAAGCTTCCAACGATAGAAGAATGGTGTTTTCTGTTGCAACGCAACGGAGAGGTAAACACATGTCTGCAACTGTGAATCAACAGAGGAAGCAGTGTTTTCTGTGGGGGCCGCCCCGAGGTTATATATCGAGGATCTCATGCAGCTAGAATTTGAATGGGTCTAGTTCTGGGGATGGCAGGCGAAGGTGATTGAGAAGAAGTGGCAAGAAAAAATTAAACTGTGCAAAGAAGGCTCCATGTATGCTACAGTGACAGACTAATATAACTCTCGTATTGAAATCCGTTGCCAGGATACGACTAGTGAAGAATGAGAACACTAGTGAATGTGTAACGTTGGACTGTAAAATGTATGTAGACCACCGATAGCACTGTATTGCCTCTAATCCCGAGATGTCAGTAAATCCTATCATCCAACTCACAGCCCGTCTATAAGTCAGGCACAAACTCTACACGTGACGATATTAATGACCACTTATATGGACCCACATTAAACATACAGCTCAATACGAGTGTATATTTGATAAATATTTGCCTGATGATGATCTAGCTGGATCGAAACATGTAGCATGTTAATATGGCAGCAGTGGTTTATTTATTACGAATTTGTTGTGTTGACATGTTGGCTGTTCCGCTTGTAACTTATTGTTGCAATATTTTCCTAGTATTTATTAGTTATCCTTTATCATGATTTTCGTCTTAATTCTGCTGATAATATATGAAGAGGCACTTACGTAAGACTCGAAAGTTTCACGAAGAATACATGTACTAATGAAACTTTCTTGGAGATTCGGCATTGTCAATGCTGAATTTAAAACTGGTATTAACTCAACATTGACAAGGCTGATCGCCGAAAAAGATTTTAGTGCATACTTATTTACTCTGCATTAATTAATTGGTTAGTCTCTTCATTAATCACCCTGATTTTATCTATCGACTTATTGCTCTATAGCCCTCGTGGACCTTGGCCAATCTTTCAAGTTCATAATCTCTACACAGTACGTAGAGCTCCTTGGACGGGGGATCAGCCCGTCGCAAGGTCGCTACCTACGCACAAAACAACACAAATACAGAATAAACGCACGCAGACATCTATGTCTTGAGTGGGATTCGAACCCACGATCCCAGCGTTCGAGCGGACGAAGACAGTTCATGCCTTAGACCGCGCGGCCACTGTGATCGGCACTTGGATTTAATTCTATAAACTTTAATAAGCTCTACTACTGAAATAAATTTCATTTTCATTTGTAATACAGTTTCTGTGTTCCTTTGTTATTCGTTGGGCAACTTAACGGCTTTGTCGGTAGCAAGACCACAAAACAAACTAACTCCGTAGCCTGCAGTCCGCAAGCAAACTATAACGACCGAGCCACTACCGCTTTTCGGCGAAGTTAGTACCAAATTTAGCGGATAGAGGGTGTCGCGTGGTCATCGCAACGAATCTCCACGGTTGTTAATTTCTGCTTTCTAGACTGGAGCCGTCATTTCTTTGGAATAGCTCCTCAATTATCCTCACGAGGCTGAATGGACCCCGTTCCAGACCCACTACTTCTCAGAAAATCTTATAGCGCCGAGAATCGAACCCGGGACCTCTGGATTTGTAGCCAGGAACTCTGTCCACTAGATCACTGAGGCGGACTCCAGAGCGTCAAAATGGTAGGTTGATATATGAAATGGAAATAGATATGGATTCAATCGTGGTTCTATCCCAGCATTTTCCTGGGATGGATGAAGAAAAGTACGCAAAATCTTATTCATAATATCCGATGCTCCGACCGAGGTTCGAACTGATCACCTCCCAGCTATTAGAATTTCACCGCTACGTCAGCTCACTCGATGTACGAGAGGGTACCCAAAAGAAACGGAATTTATTTTTTTTAACTTCTTTATTCAAATTTTAAGCACAAATCATCAATCCCCTTCAAAGTACTCTCCACTTAAACTATCACACTTGTCTAGTCTTTTATTCCATTTTTCAAAACATTGTCTAAATTCATCTTCTGAGATGCTTGACAGCGCCTCCGTCGTTTTTTTCCCTTCACTTCAGCAACATCAGCAAAACGCTGAAAAAAAGTTTTGATCATTTCGGGACTCTTCTTTCAAAGCACAGCATGCTTCCACGCGACCTTGTTTTTGTTCAGCAGTCAGCAGTCGTGGCACGAATTTCACAACCACCCTTTTCATTCCCAAATCTTCTGTCAAAATTCGCTGAACTGAGCTCCAAGTCACTCCCGACAGCTCCACAATTTCTTCAATGGTCCGTCGTCGATCTTCCTTGATGATTTCACGAATTTTTTCAACATTTTCATGTGTTCGGGCCATTGCAAAAACGACGATCACACAAAACAGTTGTCACTATAAACTCTGCCGAAACTAGTCCTTACCTTCTGAAGCAACGGTAGTCGGCTTATCGACTCAGGAATGTTAGCTCTATGCGCTCATAGCGGCAAAACGCGGTACTACAAAAGCTCTGCCCACAAAAAAATTAGTTCGGTTTCTTTTGGGTACCCCATCGTATATACATGTATCTTTTCATTTATGGGAATCCTCAAAAGTCACGTCACGTTACTACATCAGAAGACCTTGTGTTATCGAGATGCGGTGAATCCCCTGACTGCCATGGCCAAACGTGCCATACTGTATCACCGTGTGACCGTGACCATAATCACCTCATGAGGCTCTAATGGCTTCCTCCTGCAAGACCAGAAATAATGACATGTTCCTGTCGGTACATGTGACTGACTAACAGCATAAAACCCTTCAAGGCCACACATGCAGAACAGTCTGGAAAGGTGTGGCCGGAAACAAACTGACAAGAAACCGATAAGACGTGTGACTGGCGGGTTTTCGGGATTGGAGCGAGAGATTTCTGTAGTTTCGGGACAAGAGGCTTGACACAGGCCACAAACGTTTCTTCTTTGCCCTTTTACTTCATCGCATGTAATCGTGGTCCTGCACCGTTCGGCGAGAAGCGAAGATGAAGTCGATATAGAATTTAAAAAGATCTGAAAACACAGCAAGCATTAGTCAGTCAATAGGTACGTTATCTGATCGACCAATATGCAATCGACCAATCGATCAGTCAGTAAATCGATCGAATCAGTTACTCAGTAGCTCATTGAATCAGGTGGTTTCTCAGTCACTCGTCCAGACATTTGCTTGTTTAGTTATTCTGTTGGCCAGACTGTTCCGCAATTGGTTAAACATTCAATCAGTTCCACAACTGGTTAAGAAGTAGTTCAGTTCCACAATTAGTTAACCAGTTGGTCAGTTCCCCACCTGGTTAACCAGTCAGTTAGATCCTCAGTTGGTTAGCCATTAGGTCATTTTCTCATTTGGTTAACCAGTCGGTCAATTCCTAAATTGGTTAAACAGTCGGTCAGCTCTTCAACTGGTTAACCAGTCGGTCAGTTCATAATTTATTATAACAGTCAATAATTTCCTCATTTGGTTAACCAGTCTATGAATTTCTAAACGCCTTGAACACTCGACCAGTTCCTTAATTGCTCCATCAGTCTATTAGTAACAGATTAGGCCAGTCTATCAACCATGCAATCGTTCACTCAGCTGGTTTTACAGTCAGTTACTCTACCAATTAACTAAGCGGTCATCCAATCAGTGAATCAATACATTATGGAGCAAATTAATAACCAGATTATCATCAATCTACCAACCAATCAGTGAGTCTAGTATATATAAATAGGTCTGGCAGTGAAACAACCAATCGACCAGACATATGTCAGCCATTAACACTGAGTTGAGACTCGTCACACCTGAGCTTCTTGCTCCAGCACCCTCAGCGGAATCTCCGTGAAGCTGGTCACAGTTAACGCCACGCAGATAGTGAAGATGAACGTGATGAGCGTGAAGACGGCTCTCACGTGACCTCCGAGGATCTCTCCTGCAGCAGAGAAGCACAAGCTAGCAGGAAAGCTGCATTGTTTTCAAAGGCACAAGCACTGTGTACAGGACTGCAATTGTACGGAAGATTATTAACGCCGTTCAGTGTGACTGCTAGATGTTTTTTTTTTTAATCTGTTTTCCGTTCCATGGGTTTAATGACGCCTTTTCACTACCGAGATCATATAACGTGTTACTGTGAAAAGAAATAGCTATCTCTGTAACAGGTCGCGGAGGCCCATAGGGTTGTGAGACGTCGAGGCTCCCACATTTTCTAGAAAATCGGCTCATAGATGGCGGTAAGGATGTCAGCTTTACTCACTGGCCGCCCTTTACCTCCCACTAAGATTCCTGGTACTCATTTCTGTTAGAGGCTGAGTCGACCCCAGGGCCATAGTGTGGCTGGAAGGATTAGGTAAATTGAAAAATCCACCTCATTGGGACAAGAAACCGCGACATTCCAGCTTGTAGCATAGTGTCCCAACCAACTATGCTACACCCAAACATAAATACGCCTCCATAAAAATGCAAATTTTGCGATCCTTAAATACACGAAAATGGAATACTTTCATTTAAATTTACTTCGCCGACAACTCGATAAGAAATTTGAATTGCGGTTCAATAAATGTCTTTAAAGTAATGAAATCGTTATAGTTTATGTCACTGAGATAACTCAGTCTTTATAGAGACGGGGGCCGCGCCATATCTCAAGCGGTTAGTAGCTGGCTTCCCACCGCGGCGGCCCGGGTTCGATCCCGGGTCTGGTCAAGTTGGATTTGTGGTGGACAAAGTGACGCTGGGGCGAGTTTTCTCCAGTACTTCGGTTTCCCCTGCCAATCTTCATTCCACAAAATTCTCCATCATCATAATTACCCGGGGCAGGCTACAATAGGCCAATCAATGGCCGCTGTGCCGAGTGGACCCAGCTGGACTCCAACCCCCACTAAGCGAATTAAAAAAAATATATAGAGACGGGATACTGGCTGGAGTGCCTGGGTTCAATCTCCACAAAAGGCAAGATTTTTCTCTCCTGCACAACATCCAGACCGGCTCTGGGGTTCACCCAGTCTCTTATACAATGGGTACCGGGGGCTCTCTCTCCGGTGGTAAATTTTTCACGGGAGTGAAGCTGGCTAATAATGATGGAGCTCTATCTCTACTCCCCTATACTTCTTCACGATTCGAGACTTAACTAAGCACACATACAACTTTACCTTTTTTTTTTTTCCTTGACACTACAGCCCCAGTGGGCCTAGGCCTACCTCCATGAACTTCGTTCACTACTTTACCTTTAGCTCAGATTGTAATGTGCGTGCTGACTGTAGATCATGTGGTTGTATCAACCTATCTCAGACGTGTCTTCAAGTGAATGTGATAAGTTGTAACTTTATTTATTGCTAGCGGGGTGGGACTAAGTCCTTTGCACTGCGGCCACTTCTGGCCTACTGTACCAGCCCCAGATGATAGGTGTGGGTGATTGTGGAGCAATTGATGGAATGAAGATTGGCAGGGGAAACCGAAGTACTCGGAGAAACCCCGCCCCAGCGCCACTTTGTCCACCACAAATCCCACTTGACCAGACCCGGGATCGAACCTGGGCCGCCGAGGTGAGAAGCCAGCGACTAACCACTTGAGCTATGGCGCTCAATTCGTTTTAATCACAAGGTTTCTTTCACGAGGTTCTCCGATAGGCAGATGTTCTAAATATATCTTCTTTAGCCTGTCACATTAATGTAATTCAAATCTTCAGATTAGGATTAATATTATTATTATTCTATTTACAGTTCACACGTGTGCGGGAAGCCACAGGAGAGACAACGCATATCTGGTTTCTTGAAGTGTCTATATGGAAACTTGTGATATAAGTGACTCTTTACTGGCTAATTAACTAACTAACTATGTGGATTTTAATCCTCCTTAAGGATCCAACAGTCACTGAACTACTCAAGAAATTCCAAGCATTTTATGGCACCCGAAGGTTCATTACCGTGTTCACAAGAGCCCTCCACTGATCCCTATTCACAGCCAGATCGATACGCACCATACCCCCCCCCCATTCTGTATCTCTAAGATTCATTTTATTATTATCTTCCCGCATATTTAAAATAACAATAATACTTTTTATATTACGGTTTCTGATGGCCCCAATTCAATTAGTTTTGTGAATTTCCGGGCTAGACGAGTGTGACTATAGATGGGGCCTGGATTTGTAATCGGATTTATTGGACACTTACAGAACGTAACTAGAAATAACTACGACAGTCTCACTGAGTTACACGTTCCAAACATCACTTTAACATCAGCACACATGAATTCTTCTCAGTTTTCTCGAACCGTTACATGGTAGCGGCTTCCAGCGGCGAACGTTCCTCTTACTCTTGGTTCCCGAAGTGTTTCGGCGCTAGGCTTCAATCTTGTCAGAGCAAAAGTTCGCAAGAACTGAACCGCAGCAGTTCAACTCTTCACTGACTGACTCTCTACAATAATTGTCCTGTTAATAACATCTAGGCGCGGACCGCAAAGAAAATACAGTTCCTCCTCCTTGCAGTTTAACTATCGCGATGAAAATATGCTTATTTACGAAGTAATTATTCAGTAACAGTTGTATACTTCCTTATCTCATGGTTGTTGCTCAGCAACGGAATTGTTAGGTTGGAATCGCTTCTCTTAAAATCCTTACCAGTATGTAGATGTATATATTGGTGTGATATTAACTTACCGAGCGCCGTGATGTCCCAATTAATGGCTCCGAGAGCATATCCTAGGAAACCCCCGAGGCCCGCCATTATAGTAAACGTGCTGAGACCCCGCGCGTGGTCCTCTGGGAAAGAGAAACGTCAGACATATTTGTGACAATATTAACAGCTGCATGGAGTATGCAGTGCGGACAAATGATTACAAGTATGAGCGTCTTTTCACGTAAATAAAATCCTTAATTAAGCTGAAAATCTGCACACTAGTCAGCACATTGGCTTAAAGAAATGTATATTTCAGATTGTCAATAACTAAAACAAAATAGAAAAAATGAAATCTTAAAATTTATATTAGTATAAATATTATGTTTCCTGACATTATCCATCGTTTCTATCTTTACTTAGTGCGTATGTATTACCTGAAGACGGAGACATAATCCAGTCTCCGAAACGTTGTGTTCTGAAAATTAAACAGGGCGGTTTTTATTTTGATAAAGACTGGGCCATGGATAATGTCAAAAAACATAATATTTGTATCTTTTCATAAACTGGGCAACATTTCATTCCTTTTCTTGCAAATGTGAATAAATATGAGTTAATAATAACAATAATAATAATAATAATACGCCTACTTTTCTAAAGTAGGATTATGCGATGTTCTTCCTGTCTGTGTATCCCTCATTATTAATTTCTGTCTTAAGCGCCGGTCGCCTTTTAACCCCAGGAAGATTCCTGGTACTCATTTCTGTTAGAGGCTGAGTCGACCCCAGGGCCATACTGTGGCTGGAAGGATTAGGTAAGTTAAAAAAATCCATCTCTTTGTCTTTCGAACCTGCGACCTTCCGGTTTGTAGCACAGTGCCTCAACCAACTACGCCACTGCTTACCCCTAATAATACAGGATTTGAAAGGAAAATAGGGTCAGTGTCCCTCTTACCGGGGAGGGTGACGTCCAGTAGGTACGCCCTGGACGGACTCTGACAGGCGTCGGCATCGAAGTCCAAGAGCATGGTGCCCAGAACCGTGAAGAACACGCTCCAGGGGTGTGGGTAGTTTGCATCTGGCTCCAAGGTGGCGTTGCTGTAGTCAGACCCGTTGCTGGCTGTCGCCGTGTGGTTGCCACTGTCACCGTGAGACGGGTAGACGTCACCCAGGGCCCGCCCAATGTCCTCACCGTTGGGAACGAGCAGCAGACCTGCAAGTGCGTGTGGTCTACATTACACGGCGAAAGTAACTTCTATGAAAACGCTTACGATGGCGCACATGTATAGTGAAACGCTTTTCAGTGCGCGTCGTCATCAAATAGTGACTGTGGTCTTCTGAGCTGTGATGCCGTACAGTCTTGTAGACAGATATACTCGTTTCGAAATCGCATGCGTCCTGTCTAAAATGCTGAACCGTGTCTCAGCACAGTAGAACGCAATATGAACAATCAAAGTTGTGAAAATCTCTGATCTAAAAACAACGTCTACATGAACTGCTAAATAATCCACTGTCACGTGAAATGTGTTCATATAGACGGTGTTTGGACTGGTGAGGAGATTTATTGACCATTTATTGGTCGTAACTACGGATAACTATAACACAATCGCTATTTCCCTTCTTTACAGTTCATTAGAACACAATCCAATGTTCTCTGTTACTAAAGGTTTCCTGGTAACGACTCCAACAATGGTCATTCCTCTGCCTCCGGCTCAAGTCCTCTTCACAGACTCTCATAGAGAACAGACTATCAACTGACTAAGCTCCAAACCACCATTTTATAAAATATCGGTTACGGACCACAGAGAAAACAAAGTTCTTCTATTGTTGCGTGCGCGTATGTTGCGGGCGTTACATAGCAACGGCACAGAGTCACGCTTAGTTTACACGCCACAGTATGTTAACTTATGCAAAATGAGCCGGGACAGCGTAATCAGTATAGCGACTGGCTACGGACTGGATGACCGAGGTTTCGGAGTTCCAGTACCGGTAGGGTCAAGAATATTCTCCACTTCGACAAGACGGGCTCTGGGGCCCACCCAGCCTCCTATCCAGTTGATACCAGGGGTTCTTTCCCCTGAAATAAAGCGGTAGGAGCGTGAAACTGACCACTCACCTCCAGTTAGCGCCGCAGTCAAGAAAATGTGGATCTATACATCGACTTCCCCATACGCCTTCGTGGCATAATTCTTAATTAGTTAAGCACAGGAACAGCCTTTGCTTTATATAACAAAAACAGCTGCTAATATAAACCAAGTTATATAATTTAGTTTAGATGCTTCTTGCAAATTTTTAAATATATAAATATGGTTTCATCTTTCGTCAGAGATCAGTGAAGCCGTACGTTTCAGAAACTAGATTCATTTCCGTCTTCAGGTGGGAATACGAAAAGAGAACGTTACTTTATTCTTTGTTCCAAGTAAAAGAAGCTTTTATTTATCTGGGCCTGAACAACTTAAAGTGTAAATACTGTCACATACATGACGGAGATTATCGGTGTATATTATTTTTGATTAGCCCTAATAAGGGAGCCTAAAAGGGCAGGATCTGTTTCATATCTTCATCTGAAGACAAAAATATAACTAGCGGGCGAAATGTTCTGGCTTTTCTAATAAATATGAAAGTCTGATGTAATACTTTAGACGACGTCATATCATCCTAAAACTACAAACAAGAAACAAACTCCGTGGCGAAGTCTACCGACCGCCGCTTGTCAGCGAAGTTAGTGCCAACTTTTGCGGATAGAGGGTGTCACGTGATCAGCGCAACGGATCCCCACGGCCGTTCATCTCGGTTTTCTAGACCGAAGCCTCTGTTTCCTTGAAACAGCTCCTCAATTATCCTCACGAGGCTGAGTGGACCCCGTTCCAGACCCACTACTTCTCAGAAAATCTGGTAGCACCGGGAATCGAACCCAATACTATGGATCTGTAGCGAGGAACTGTGAGTACTAGACCACAGAAGCGGTCCATATCATCCTCAAGAAGCTCTAAAGTTAACCTCTCGTACCAAGTTTTGTTAATGTTATTCACATACTTTATAGGATACTCCAAGTTATAAACAAATTGTAAGTTTCTAAGGTTCTTCACCTCTAAAGCATTCAGATAAAGGCGCTGAACTTAACTGTGAGGATTCCAACCGCCAGGACGAGTATGAATGGTCGACGTCTACCCCAGGAAAGATGGCAGCGGTCGCTGAGTGAACCCAGGATGGGGGTGACGAAGAATCCGATGAGAGGCGACAGACCCCAGACCAACGTCATATGCTCGTGTTGCACTCCGATCTTCAGCAGGATGGGCGAAACGAAAGCGGTCTCGGCGGCGTAGGAGAACTCTATACCCATCACGGCTGCCGAGATGCGCACCAGCTCCTGGCGCGTCTTCTCCCTGCAAAGCATTCTGGTATCAGCTCCTTTCGCAGCGCGGGACATTTAAATACAGCAATTCTTAAAACAGGATTATTTTCTAAAAAAAATAACATATCTATGGGGCTAGAGGGTTAAGGTAGTGGGGTTTGATTCCCGGCATAGGCAAGAAATTTCTCCTCTCTCCTGAAGACCAATAGGAAATCACATAGAACGAACGTAGTTGGGTTCCACGTAATGGCAAAAAAAGTTTATCTTCTTCGCAGGAGACAGACCTGATCTAGAAGCTTTATCCTTAGGCTGAAAGCGGTGGGGGCGTGAAGCTGACCACACACCTTACGTATTGCCGATGTTAAGAATGCGTGGATCTGTACCTCCAATTTGAAATGCGTCTATATGTCATGATAATTAATGATAGGGAAAATACTACCTTCCAAATTTTCAGAGGGGACAGATATCAGGCCTGTAGCCATTTTCCGGCATCAACATACATACTGTTGCTGAACAGCAAGGCGCGACAGCTCAGTCGGTATAGCGACTTTCTGCGGGCTGGAAGGCGGTGTTGGAGTAGTTCGATTCCAGGAAGGGGTATGATTATTTTTGTGTCCACAGGGTCCAAACTGGATTTGGGGGCCATCCAGCCTACAATCCGATAGATGCTAGGGGATATTTCTACGGGAGTAAAGCAACCGGGGCGTGAAGCTAACCATTCATCTCCAACTAATACAGAGGTCAATAAAACGTGGGTCTGTACATCCACTAGCCCACACATTTTTTATCGCGTAGTGTTTAATTAGTTAAGCACAGGGACAACTTCATAGTCCCGTTTACTAAGTTTACCTGTAGATGTGTGAGTAGTCTGTAGCCTCACGGTCCTGAGAGCTGCTGCGTTGTGACGCTTTTCTGTGGGCCTGCTTCCGGCCCAAGAAACTGAGCGGGAACCCATTGCTCAATCCTTCCCCATCGCTGTTTTCTTCTCTCCAGGAAGACCATTGAGCTCTGATGCCCTCTCGCAGAGTGTGAAGACGCCCCAGGAAACCCTGATAGTGGTGCAGCTTGTCTACCATGGTCCCGCTCCTGAAACACATACATTTTTTTAAATAACTTCTATTTATATTTATATTAAACACAGTCAACTACTGCATTTCAAGAACTTTCAAAATATGGATATAGGAAAGGACCCAGGATTTAATTATTATTCTCAACACCTGGCGTCCTGTTGTTAAATCAAATTTCAATGTACCTGGTGACCTGCAACTAGAATTTGGAATATTAACCTACATAATAACTTTGCGAGTAACGTATTGAAGACTCGTATTTGAAACGGAAATACAATGAAATCGTAGTATTAATATGTATTGAGTTAATTGTCAGTAGAGACCTGAATGCTGGGGTAGTATATTAATGAGGCCATAATCGATTTTTTAAATATATCTGCATATCTTTAAACAATATCATGAAAGTGTTCGAAGTTATATTGTATAAGTTACTAACAGCGTCATTAATATACTATAAATAAATGAATAAAAATGGGGGAGAAAATAAATGCATACAGGATATTGGTGGGAAAGCCGAAAGGAAAGAGACCACTGGGAAGACCAAGGCGTAGGTGGGTGGACAATATTAAAATTGATCTCAAGAGATATAGGATGAGCTGTTATGGGTTGGATTGATCTGACTCAGTATATGGACCACTGGAGGGCTCTTTTGAACACGGTAATGAAACTTCGGGTTCCATAAAATTCTAGGAAGTTCTTGAGTAGATTCAGAATTTGTGGCTTCTCAAGAAGCGCTCAGCTCTATGAGTAAGTGAATAAATAAATAAAATATAACTATGTGTAGTCAGAAGTTGCTCTTCTTTTAAATTCGTTAAATACTTAACACACCGCAAAAATTTTCAAATAACAAATTTATGTCTATGAGATTACTTGTTCCTTTACAGGGTCCCATTTTGAATCGAGTGTTTTGGCGTTATCTCCATGCAATGCAGAGAATCATGTTGATGATCATCATCGACAGCAAAACAGGTCATTTTGAGCCATAGCCTTCCTTAATATATTCTGCCACACTTGTCTATTCCGTCCTGAATTAGACCATCAGGTTTTCACGTCTTTAGATTTCGCAACAATAATTTTTTTACAGAGCCTTGCGTCAGAATGAAGTATATATTCCACCAGTATATAGGAACAGAAATAAAATTTGTCCAACTTACTTCAATGTTGACCCCCAATATTAATGTTAATAAAAATCCCTCAAGAAGTTTCAGTGAAAAGAAAACAGAACCGTCGGACAGAATAACATGGACGGTCGCCCCACTGAGCATTCATTTAACGATCATTCTATAAAAATTACTTAATATATTTA
This sequence comes from Cryptotermes secundus, assembly GCF_002891405.2. NCBI lineage: Eukaryota > Metazoa > Arthropoda > Insecta > Blattodea > Kalotermitidae > Cryptotermes > Cryptotermes secundus. The sequence goes on along the minus strand of NW_019724591.1, from coordinate 665,493 downwards.
TATTTAATTGGTTTTTATTAGTCATTTCATGAAATATAATTAATTTTTCCCTTCTCCATTTCGAAGGGACTCTCGGACAATTAATTGACGTAACATATTATCTCAACGAAATTTGAAACGTCAAGTTCACTGTAACTGTTACCAGCATAATGTGTTCATGAAGCGAGTTGGAGAATTAGAGATAAGGGGCTTAGCTGTACAACATAGATCCTACAAGTGAATTAGAATACGATGAATATTTTCATCCGAAATATAACTCCGTTTGGCACAGTTGAAGCTTACAGATGTTTCGGAGCGATAAACTGCTTCCAACTTCAGGGTAGAATAAGCCGAACATGCAGAAAAATAAACAATAAAGAGACATATCCTTACTGCGTCTTTCTTATTTTCTCTAGGTAAGAATCACGACATTAACTCGATTATACCTTCCCAGTTCATCACCAAGCATCCTTCCATTCGACGCCATATTGTATGACAGAGTCACAAAATCCATCTCCGGCTCTACAGTCCTTTTGTTGGACACTTTTTCACTTTCTTAATCCTATACATAGTCGGTAGTATTCCTTGTACGGGGGATCAGCCCGTCACAAATTCGCTACCTACACACAGAACAACACAGAAGCAGAATAAACGAAGATAGATATCCATGCCTTGAGTGGGATTCGAACCCAGCGTTCTAGCGAACGAAGACATGGAGACATCAAGGCCACTGTGATCGCTGAATCACAAAATAACCCACGAAAATATAAATCTATTTTAATCTGAAATGTCTTTACTTACCCCGATGGTTCTGAGGAAGATGCCATCACTAGGGTTTATGAGGTGCAGTTGGAACAGGTGATACTCGGGAACGTAGCGAAGTGTGAGAACATTCTGAGGATGTGTAACTCCATATCTGGTTATTTCAACAAGAATCCAAACGCAGTGATCACGCGAAATTGCCATATATCAACCTGGTGTCTGTTGCAATGCACAGAGTTCCGCAAGATTTAACTAATGTTACTGTCAGTGCATTCATAATTCATTGAGACGATAGAGGTGGTCGGGGGGGGGGGTACCGATGCTCTCTCGCTTGACGCCTACTGTACAATCATCCCAATGCCATACTGTGGCGACTACGGGACTTACGCCTCGTTGGTTGATATAATTTCTTTGCACTGGCACAGACAGAATTTGTTCCAACGGGGGAAAGTGTTCTTACGAGTTATGTTGAAACCTCCTGCGAATATCACTCTCATTCACTCCTTCTCTTATGCAACTTAAAACTGTTCACAATCTCTCTTAAATATAAAATGACATTTAAATCATATTAATTGCGACATGTTTCGGCCCTATTTGACCATCTTCTGGCAATTGCTCACTTCTTGAAACTGTCTCACGGCACTAGATCGTAGTTTTTAGGTTATTTTTAGTTTTTGGAACGGGGGTGAGACTTAGTCCACTTGGTACGTCGGCCATTAATTGGACTATTGTACCAGCCCCGGATGATAGATGATGAGTGTGGAACAGTCGGTGGAATGAGAATTGGCAGGGGAAACAGAAGTACATGAAGAAAACTTGCCGTAGTGCCGTACAGGTCCGCAATCTCTGGCTGTTTTCCTCAAAGTGTCCTATAAGTTTTCCTGTCGCAGGGTCAATATTAACTTTTGCTTCACTAACGTGTGTTGAGAATTCAACAGGAAATCTTATCGCTTTTTATACAAGCTTTCGTACTTTTTCTTCTATTTATCCCTTACTTCATTTCCGGTCCTACCTGTTATTGAATGCTGCATCTGGACAGACTTTTAAAGCCATCTCCCACGAATATTACGCGCAAATAGACCATTGTAAACCGTCTATATAATATATTTTTCCCACCCATTAATGATAAATTCAATTTTTCAAGGAATTATTATTAATTTATTACTAGTATATAAACTGCTTTATTTTGTGTTTTGTTTGTTAGTTATTTTTGTGTCCTTCTGCCTTCTTATGCTAACGTTGTAATTTGCCTCTGAGCTGCAATTTTGCTCGTACATGAACANGTAATTTTTCTTTGATTTATGTTGTGTTTGTCCATAATGTAGTTACCTGTATCTGCACTGACCTGTGTCTGTAGTGGGCCTGCAGCTGTTGACTCGGTACATAAATAATAAGAACTGAACTGAGCTTATGTCACATATCCAAGTCTCTGTATACGCAATACTTACGGAAAACATATGGAATATTGAACCTAAACACTTTTCGCTTATCCATGACCTATTACATAACGTATGTTCATGAAACTTGTTAACGTTCGGAAATCTGTTGCTATGGACAACAACGATAGTATGTGCAGAAAATGATAAATACAAAAAAAACCCTCTCTTATACAGACCTAACCCTTCCAGCCGTACTATGGCCCTGGGGTCGACTCAGCCTCTAACAGAAATGAGCACCAGCAATCTTCCTGGGGGTTAAAGGGCGACCGGCGCGTAAGGCTGACAACTTCACCGCCATCTATGAGCCGATTTTCTACAAAATGTGGGAGTCTCGACTTTTTACATTCCTATGGGCATCCAAGGCCTGTTGCAGGGATAACTTTTTACCTTTGGAGGTAGTAATTATCAGCGTGAAGATAAGATCTGTCTTCCTGAAGATCTGGGGATACAAAAGGTGTTTCTAAGATACTGCACAAGAATTTCACTCTAAGGACCTTTATTTACTTATTTATTTACTTCAAGATGTGGAGCACGGGTTCGAATCCCCTTGATGGCACTGATGCATACTTTTGTCTTCAGTTAAAAACAAAGCTGTCCTTTTGCTTAATAAAGCATCAGACTATTCAAATGCATTGGTTAGTGGAGATAAAGCTGTACCTTTCTTGTCCTCGGCAGTAGATGAAAGGGAATAGTCAGGTTCACGCCCCTGCCGCTTTAACTCCCGGAAGAGCCTTTGGTAACCATTGGACAGGCGGCAGGGTGGGCTTAGGGGCGGTCTGAACTCTGTGGAGAAGAGAAGAATAGGTTTCTCCTGTCGGAAATCGAACCGTGGTATCCTAGTCCGTAGCCTTTCATTAGTGGTCATCGTTCAAATGGGTTAGTGAATGCCTGAGACAAACTCAGAATTATTTATGAATTTGAAGAGATCAGATAGGAGACGTGACCTGTGAAATCTGACGTAGTTTGTCAACGAGAGCCATGTTAGTGATTGCAAAGAGTGACGTAGTTTGTTAATGAGAGCCACGTTAGTGATTGCAAACTGTGACGTAGTTTGTTAATGAGAGCCACGTTAGTGATTACAAACTGTGACATTGTGTTACGTCAGAACAATTAAATGCATAATATTTATTAGATACTGCTGAGTCAATAAAATGACTTATGCAAGTAAGATAAAAACATTTGATTATGACGCAAACCCGGGCAGTGGATGTAACATGACACGATGAATCAGTTTATGTAAACGTCATTCATAATTATCTGGGACCTTTAACCTGGGAAATAAATGTAAGCGGAAAACTGCTAGACTATATAGACGTTGACTAGGAGAAACATACGAGGAGTGGTGTCTTATGGGATATGACGCCGTGTAGACTGATAGTAGTTTACTGATATTTCAGGGGAACATACTAATTCCATTTTCACAATCAAATTTTGAAATAAGAGAGAGTAATTTTAATCTGCAGGACTGGCTTACTTTTGAATCAGGATGATGGAGGCAGTAACTTCCTCCGAAACGTCTTCTACTGTCTCACATACCTTCATATCCAAGCAAATAGTATTCTTAATAAGCACCACTGAGAAATTCCCTCAAATTATTTACTTGATAGAAACATTTTAGATTTCAAATGCTTTTTTTTTCCCCAAATGGCTCTTCCAGCCCATTCAGGGCCCAGGCCTCTTATTCAGTTCCGTAATCATTTTTCACGGAGGGTAGGACTCCTTAGGCGAGTTATGAGCCCGTCGCAAGGCCGCTATCTACACACAGAACAACACAAACACTGAATAACGCATACACACACACACACACACCAAACATCCATGCCTTGAGTTGGATTCGAACCCACGATCCCTTCTTCCGAGCGAGTGAAGACAGTTCATGCCTTAGACCGCTCGGCTACCGTGACCGGCAGTGTATAAGAATTATAAATAGAATTCACTTCGTACCTCACAGGAAACAGATCCGAACCCACGATCCCTGCTTACGAGCGAGCGAAGACAGTACATGCCTTAGGCCGCTCGGCTACCGTGACCGGCAGTGTATAAGAATAATATATAAGAATTCAGTTCGTACCTCACAGGAAACAGATCCGAACCCACGATCCCGGCTTCCGAGCGAGCGAAGACAGTACATGCCTTAGACCGTTCGGCTACTGTCACCGGCAGTGTATAAGAATAATATATCGTATAAGAATTCAGTTCATACCTCACAGGAAACAGATCCGAACCCTCGATCCCGGCTTCCGAGCGAGCGAAGACAGTTCATGCCNCGCGGCGCGCACTTGATTGTACGCACTGTATATGAGAATTCAGTTCGTACCTCACAGAAAACAGATCCGAACCCACGATCCCACCTTCCGAACGAGCGAAGACAGTACATGCCTTAGACCGCTCGGCTACCGCGACCGGCTGACTTCAGTATATTAGTCCTATATAAAGTGAATGCATATACTTTAAAACATTATAAAAAAAAGCGTCCAGTCTCCTGGGTTGTAAAGCCGAGTAGTTCGGAGTAATTCCTACGTTTCGGAGAAACGCATTGCCTTCATTTTCAGGGTCAAGTGTAAGTCACACAAACAGCAGATAGTCATGCGTCAATCTCAGTTGATTAAATGGCTTATACTTCAACTTTAAAAATGGAGGCGATATATTACTCCGAAACGTCGGGAACTATCCGAACTGCACGGTGTTACAACCTGAAAGACCATAGTCCACAGCCATTACCGTGAGAGCATCGAATCAAACATGCTGCTATCAAAATATGATAAATATGTTACAACAAATTTGCAGGACTCGAGTTACAAAAATTATCACGAAGAACTTCGATCGCATATAAATCCAAAAATATCAAGATATAAAGTAAATGACCTTTCGACTGTAACTTACAAATATTACAGGGGGTGACAGAAGGGTCCCAGCAGGAGATAAGGGCAGCCCTGGCCTTCAGCAGAGTTCAAAATTACGTAAACTTTCCTATGATAATGGCCGTGGGATTTTCCTGAGACACACAGTGCTTTTCACCTCTTCCACCTCCTCTTTTTGCCTTCCTCTCCTCCGCCTTCTTCCCTTTCTTCTTCTCCTCCTCATTCTTTTTACTTTCCTCCTCCTCCTCCGAATTCTCCTCTTTCCCGTTCTTCTCCTCCTCCTCATTCTTTTTAATTTCATCCTCCTTCTTCTCCTCCTCCTCATTCTTTTTAATTTCATCCTCCTTCTTCTCCTCCTCCTTCCCTTTCTTCTCCTCCTCATTCTTTTTACTTTCGTCCTTCTCCTCCTTCCCTTTCTTCTTCTTCTCCTCCTCATTCTTTTTAATTTCCTTCTCCTCATCCTTCCCATTCTTCTTCTCCTACTCATTCCTTTTACGCTCTCTCTTCTTCTTCTTCTCCTCCTCCTCCTCCTTCCCTTTCTTCTTCTTCTCCTCATTCTTTTTACTTTCCTCCTTCTCCTACTTCTCCTCCTCCTCATTCTTTTTACTTCTTTCTTCTTCTCCTCCCCCTTCCCTTTCATCTTCTCCTCATTCTTTCTACTTTTCTCCTTCTCCTAATTCCCATCCTTCCTTTTCTTCTCCTCATTTCCTTTCTTCTTCTCCCCCTACTTCCCTTTCTTCTTCTCCTCATTCTTTTTACTTTTCTCCTCCTCCCAATTCTCTCCTTTCCGTTTCTTCTTCCTCTCTTCATTCTTTTTACTTTTCTCCTCCTAATTCTCCTCTTTCCCTTTCTTCTTCTTAATCTTTTTACTTTTCTCCTCCTCCTAATTCTCCTCCTTCCTTTCTCCTACCACCACTACCATTACTTCTGCTCCTTCTGTGGCGCGACAGCCCGAAGTCTAGCCTTCACCTTCAAATGACGCCATAAAATTTTCCTGTCTTGAGATTCTGTTTCTCAATTTCTTATTTCCAAAATATGGTACTTCTCACTTAGAGGCACATAGTTGTCGCACCGTAAGTTTCTTTGCCTCTCAGCGCTTCCTAGCAGTTGTTGTCTGTCATTTTACAGTTCAGTCAACACCGAGCCTACATAACACTGACGTAACGACTTGAAAGCAGGCGGTCATGGCCTAATCGAGGTATTAATCGAACCTCACACCTATCGATACATGTACTGTACGCCACTTCTAAGATATTTTATTCTGTTTAGTTGTGGCTGACATTAAAATAAAATTGACTGACATGTTTTAAAATGTTAACAAATATTGAAGGCAAAATAGGGGGGGGGGAGGTTACCAGCCTCTCTCGAGCCAAATATTACCAATACGATTCAAGCCGGCATTAACCAGTCTATAAACGTGGACAGAGATGAATGTTGGGTCACTGAACCAGTGTCTGCATGATAAGATGGAGTGAATCCTGTTCCTACACTTGACCGAATTACGTATTTTCTTTCCACCGGAAATGAATATCCCTTGATCGTGAACTCAGATAAACCGTAGAGGAAGCGTCCACGGCATAAATATAGTACAATACCGCATACTCCCGATCAAAAGGGAAAGAAATATTCGGAATTTTGTCCAGAAAATTGACTGGTGTATCTAATTTCAAAAGATAAACTTCGTGTGAAGTTTCTTTAAAAAGCAAGTACAAAGTAAAAGGGATTTTATATGTATATAGATACTTGAGAAAACAATTAATTTTGACTTTTTAATGTTTAGAAACAGCAAGGAAATTCTCAGAAATAGCACTCATGTCCCTACCAACAGCTTTCCAGTAAAATACACTTAAAGAAATAGGTATCTTTTTATTAGTGCAGTCAGTATAAGGACTGGCTACGGGCTGGACGACGGAGGGTTTCAGTTCGAGTCCCGGAAGGGTCAGAATTTTCTCAATATCGTCCAAACCGACTCTGGGGTCCACCCAACTTCCTATACAAAGGGTACTGGGGTCTTATTTCCCTGGGGGTAAAGCGGCAAATGCGTGAAGCTGACCACTCACCCTAGCTGGTGCCGAGATCAAGAAGATATGGATCTATACATCCACTCCCCCATACGTCTTCATATCGTAGTGCATAATTAGTTAAGCACAGAGATTTTATAAATCTAAATTCGAAATTTTGTTTACGTATATCTATCACTGATTATCCGGGATTTCTGATCAAGTGAGTGAATTCATTCTCCCCACAACCCACCTAATCAGGAAACCGGGATAGCTCAGTCGGTACAGCGACGGGTTACAGGCTCGACCTCCGGTGTTCGATTCCCTACAGAAACAAACGATTTTTCTCTTCTCCACAGCGTCTAGATAGGCTCTTGGGTCCACCCGGCAAAGGGTACCGGGAGCTCTTCCCCGGGGACAAAGCGACTGGGGCGTAAAGCTGATCACTCACCTTCATCTACAACTCCCCCTTAAGTATTCATGATGTAGTGCTTAATTAATTAAGCACAGGAACAAATTTGCCTTTACCCCGGATAGTGGGGTTTCTATTGTACTATTGTTGCATAGTACCTCAAACAACTAGAGTACCATGTGCCACTACTACTACTACTACTAGTAGTAGTACTACTACTACTACTACTAGTACTACTACTACTACTACCACCACCACCACCACCACCGCTGCCAACTGCACGCAGAGTGTCTTATTATTATCACCGTATATTACAGAATGGTCCATAAACATCAAAACAAACGAACACAATTTACACGAACATGTACACTGAGGTCCCTGCTCCCGAAGTTACAATTATTCTCATTTCAACTTCCATAGCCAGAATTTGAACAGTCCAGAATTTAACAGATTGTATAGAAGAAAAAAAGCAAACAAACTTTCTTACTTGTCTCCATGTTGTGGACACATAACTCATCTCCGCGTGAAGAAGACACTAGCAGGCGTTCAAAAATTCTGTGTGTGTTCATTTCACTAGCAACAATTTTTTAATTCTATTGCACAATTCCTCTCTAGTGTCTGCTGTATTGCCACAGATCTTGGTTTTCAAAAATCAACGCAAAAAATCAAGGGATTGAAGTCAGGTGAGCGAGAGGCCCATGAACCCGCGGCTTCATGCCCGCGACTGATCGAGCGTGCAGGATAACTTTCGGACAGCAATAAGGTACAAGACAGTCCTGCTGAAACCACATGTGAAGTTGCGAATTGAAGGACATATTTTCCGAAATTATTTTCAAAGGGAGTTAATATAATCGAGGCCACTAACTCAAAACGGTAAAATGTGACAGCCTGTGAGACCTCATATACATATCTACGATCACAATGCGACACAAATGAAATACTTTCGAAACGTCTGATTCTCAGAATATGACGACAGGAACTAAAATTTCCAATGGTTATAACAAAGGCCCTCACAGTATATTTTTTTATAAAACCTTTTCCATTTTCATGTCCAAGAAATATCCTTTAAATACTGGGCGTGATAATCATATATTAATATGTAGATTTAACTAACAGCTAAATAAAATAACACACTATATTATAAGATCTAAAATTCTGTGACGATGGTATAATAGTACAAATATTAAGTTTCTGGACATTATCCATCGTTTTGTCTCTGTCTAAAATCCGTCCTGTTTATTTTTCAAAAACACAACGTTTCGGAGACTGGTTTCTATCTCCGTCTTCAGGTAAAACCTAGTCAGTTAGGCCCAACAGATAGAGCTAGCCCCTGTCTCCGGACAGGTCTAAGGCATGAAATATCTTCGTCTGCTCAGATATTGGGATCGTTGGTTCGAATCTCACTCTGCGTTAATTTGTTTGTTTGGCCTCGTGTATGTAGCGGCCTTGCAACAACGCTTACCATCCGGAAATAGAGACTAGCTCTATCAATTGGGCCCAACTGATTATATTCTACTTGAAGACGGAGACAGAATCCAGTCTCCGAAACTTAATGTTTTTTTGAAAAATAAACAGGTCGGTTTTCAGAGACAAGACGATGGATAATATCCATAAACATAATATTTGTATTAAAATAATATGTATAATTAATATTATAAAGGAAATACCTTATAATATAGAAGATAAAATGACTTCGAACACTTATTTCTTAACGAAATCGACGTTCATTAATTCCCTGATATCGTGATAAATTCACGAAAATTACAAAGTCTGTTCTTTTTCATAGAATCACCTTATATCACCTATATTCAACTGTTTCACATCTCCTTTGCTTTAGAGTCAGGAACTTACTTTACTGATGTTTACGCTGCGACAGAGCGGTTCTTCTTAACTGCCAACGGAAATGCGAGTTGCCTCTTACTCAGACGAACTCGACTCCTGCAGCCATCCGTAGCGGGTGCATAACTCGAGCACCTTCTCTTCTGCGCACGGCGCCCGTCCAACTGCTGCGTCTTCTGCAGTGAAGTTCGGGTGCAGATCTGAACGCCGAGCGTTACGGCGTCGCAACTGGACTCTCTCTCCCATCTCAACTCGATACAACTTAACGACGTATCGATCTATGTCATCTCGCAGTCAAATGTAAGCACATGACGTACATTTGTCTGTTTACTTTCTGCTGCCGATCGCAGTGGCCGCGCGGTCATGAAATGTTTCGCCCGCTCAAACACTAGGATTCTGGGTTCGAATTCCACTCTACGTTAAATTCTTTGTGTGTGTTGCCTCGTGTATGTAGCAGGCTTACAACAAGGCTGATCATCCTTCTAACGAATCGTAACAACTGTATGTGAGATGTAATTACCTGGCTCTACAGTCCTATGTTGGAACTTGGCCGCATTTCAGCTTCTTAATCCTATACGCAGTCGGTAGGACTCCATGGACGGGGGATGAGCCTCTCGCAAGGCCGCTACCTACACGCAGAACAACATAAACAGAATAAACACACAGACATTCATACTTTGAGCGACATTCGAAGCCACGATCCCAGCGTTCGAGAGAGCGAAAACGACATATGCTCTAGACCGTGCGACTACTGCGATCAGCTTGTCAGATCCATTTTTTTTTTTATTATTGCTAGTGGGGTAGGACTAAGTCCCTTGTACTGCTGCCACTTCTGGCCTATTGTACCAGCCCCAGATGATAGGTGAGGGTGATTGTGGAGCAATTGGTGGAATGAAGATTGGCAGGGGAAACCGAAGTACTCGCAAAAAACCTGCCCCATTGCCACTTTGTCCATCACAAATCCCACTTGATCAGACCCGGAATCGAACCCGGGCCACCGCGGTGGGAAAGCCAGCGACTAACCGCTTGAGCTATGGCGCGGCCTTGTCAGATCCATAGTTCCATATTAATTCTGACGGGAAACAGAGCAAAGAGCCTCATAGGAAAGAATATTTAATTGACCTGTACATATTCATTTATTTGCCGATGGTGAGACGGGAGACGGAGGTAAGGTTGGTGGGGAAACATAATTTATAGGTCGAAGGCCGAGAAGATAAACAGAAGGATAACATTAAGACAGATGTTCACCAAGCTGGTTGCTTTAGCGGTATCGCTCTAGATTTGTAGTCGGGGGTACTCCTAATTCATTCCAGACAAGCGCTGGGACACTGTAGTTTCCTTCTTAGATCCATTCCAATTCATATATCACTTTAGCGTTCAATGCTATATGATCCTGTTATTGAGAACAAACAAACAACAAACTCCGTGACCTGTAGTCCGCAAGCGAATTATAAAGATCGAGCGACTGTCACTTGTCGGCGAAATTAGTGCCAACTTTAGCGGATAGAGGGTGTCACGTGGTCAGCGCAACGGATCCCCACGGCCGTTAATCTCGGTTTTTTAGGTCGGAGACTCTATCTCCTAGAAATATCCTCAATTATCCTGATGAGGCTGAGTGGAACCCGTTCCAGACACACTACTTCTCAGAAAAACTGGTAGCGCCCTGAATCGAACCCGGACCTCTGGATCTGTAGCCAGTAACTCTGACCACTAGACCCTGTTATTGAGAGCATTATAAAATAACATACAGAAGGAATGAAGAATTATGATGGATCACAAGAAGAAAATTCCAGAGGATTTATGATGGGCACGAATAAATGAGAGTTAGAAAAAGAAGAGACGGATATGCGATGAAAAGGAGAAGGGGGATGGAGGAAGGAATAAGCGTTGGAATATAAATAAATGCTATTCTACAAATGTTTCGTGAATCCGAAATGCAGCAAGGCCAGGTCAGGTTTGACATGAGACAGCCGCCGTCTGAGGTTCTGCTCGTGCAGGGAACAAAATGAGAACGGAGATTATGATAACCCGAAACACGTGGCGGAAAGTAGGCCGTAAGGTTCGAAAGTGACGAGGCTTTTCTCGGTAAGGCACACTTGCTGGCATGTTGCATAATTTGTGATGGGAACAGTACAACAGAACCGATTAATACGGTTCATAACTTACTGGATGATTGACTGCCAAAAAAAAATGCTGATGGGCCTCGCCAGCACAAATATTCTTGGCTCCCAGTCCCTCGGGAGTCATGAGCATATTTTACTGTCTGATGGCTCTGGGATGCTTCAGACCACTAATGTTTGCTGGGATGCTTATGGCGACACTTCCACACTTCAGAGACATCCAATAGAAGGGCGAATGTGTTAATGGCGAGTTAGAAGGAATAAGAAAGGAAACGATAGTGGCCCTTTTCAATGTGCTGATAGTACCAAGAGGGACTGAACAAAATTTCACAAATATTCTTGGCTCCCAGTCCCTCGGGAGTCATGAGCATATTTTACTGTCTGATGGCTCTGGGATGCTTCAGACCACTAATGTTTGCTGGGATGCTTATGGCGACACTTCCACACTTCAGAGACATCCAATAGAAGGGCGAATGTGTTAATGGCGAGTTAGAAGGAATGAGAAAGGAAACGATAGTGGCCCTTTTCAATGTGCTGATAGTACCAAGAGGGACTGAACAAAAGTTCACAAACCTCAGTCAGTTTATTTGATGTCGGGGTCACGATTAGACCATGGAATTTCCAAAATATGAAATAGAAATGACGACCCCTCCCTGTCTTTTTTCTTTGATGTTATGTTTTTACTACTTTCATTGTTGAAAGAGAACAGTGTGGGATGTGAGGTTCTTACGGCAGTGAGTTTTCTTTGTCTGTCTCATTCATGACCTCCGCACATCCGTCTTCCATCATTTCCTTATCTTCTTCCTCGCTCTCCACCGTACATCTGTCTCTTTCCCTCCTTCCATCTTGCTTTCTACAGTACATCCGTCTCTCCTTTCTCTCCTTCTCTCCCTCCTTGCTCTACACAGTACATCCGTCTCTCCTTTCTCTCCTTCTCTCCCTCCTTGCTCTCCACAGTACATCCGTCTCTCCTTTCTCTCCTTCCCTCCCTCCTTGCTCTCCACAGTACATCCATCTCTCATTTCTCTCCTTCTCTCTCTCCTTGCTCTCCAGAGTACATCCGTCTCTCCTTTCTCTCCTTCCCTCCCTCCTTCCTCTCCACAGTACATCCGCCTCTCCTTTCTCTCCCTTTCTCCCTCCTTGCTCTCCACAGTACATCCGCCTCTCCTTTCTCTCCCTTTCTCCCTCCTTGCTCTCCACAGTACATCCGCCTCTCCTTTCTCTCCCTTTCTCCCTCCTTGCTCTCCACAGTACATCCGCCTCTCCTTTCTCTCCCTTTCTCCCTCCTTGCTCTCCACAGTACATCCATCTCTCATTTCTCTCCTTCTCTCTCTCCTTGCGCTCCAGAGTACATCCGTCTCTCCTTTCTCTCCTTCTCTCCCTTCTTCTTCTCCACAGTACATCCGCCTCTCCTTTCTCTCCTTCTCTCCCTCCTTGTTCTCCACAGTACATCCGTCTCTCCTTTCTCTCCTTCTCTCCCTCCTTGCTGTCCAGAGTACATCTGTCTCTCCTTCTCTCCCTCCTTGCTCTCCACAGTACATCTGTCTCTCCTTTCCTCCATCCTGCCTGTTCAATTCAAATCTGTCTTTATTTTATTCCTTGATCTTAATCTATTTCTTGTTTCGTTTCCCTTTCGTTCTTGAGTCCCTTTCATTTCTCTTTCACATCTTCGTTTGTTTGTTTCCAGAACTGTACTTGTTTACTAAAAACTCTTGTAACAGCCCAACAAATCCAGCTTCACAATTTATAATCATCTTTTACATGAAAACTAACACCTTCTGGGTGTGACGTCGTGTAATCCGGTAGTTGTTCATTTATGATTCGGAGGTACTAATTGCCGTCAACTTCAGGGGTGATGTATGCAAGTAACCAGAAAGCTGTATGCAGCAAACACAGTGCACTCTTCTTCACCCATACGCTACAACGTAATTTTCAGTAACCTTCAGCACTACAAACCTTGAAGAAAGCAGTCTTCTGGGATTTGGCACCGTGTATATGTGGTGTTAACCGACGTTTCGGAGGAACGTATCGCCTCCATCTTCAGGGTAGAAGAAAAAATATATAAGAAATCTGCAAGCAAAGAGACCGTGAGAACCGGTAAAAGCAGTCTGCTTTCTTCAGAGTCACCGCCGTGAAAGCCTCAAATCTTACTACAAACCTTGATCATATCCAGTCAAATTCCTGTCTCTTTCATATGCTACAAGTTTTATTCTTATTCGACATTATATAACGCCTGCAGTTTATAAAGAGAGATTTAACAATCAGAAAACCAGCGTATCACCAAACTTATCAACCACCTTTGAATTTACAACTTTAATTGAATAGAACCCACAGGTCAGTAAACAGACTTGTTCTTTATTCCCCCTTACAGTTTATCTGGTGTGACACATTGCCAGGCAACACCTCCGTAAACACGTTCCAACACTTAACAATAGAGGAAGCTGTGTTTTCTATGTGGTCTGCGTCACGTTATACTATGGGGGCTGTGTTTTCTGTGCGTGGTCCGTGCCGAAGTTTCATAACAGACATGGATAAATATCTGATCATGAGCCCCAGATGGGGCTCGACACCAAGCCTTGCTGACTGACCATAAGTCGTAATGTGACTTTGACTTTGACTTTCTTTTGGGCAGTTAAGTTCTGAAGTCCCTGGGGAGCAACATTGTGGCCATAAGTCGTAGAAGGGATTAGACAGTGACGATTAGTGTGGAGTGATTGTAGATTGTGTAAACCAGCAATAGTGTAATAATTATTTGTAGTTACGACTTGTAGGTGGTTAATAAATCAAATTACCAAACCAAACCCATCTTTAATCACTAAAACACGTGACTCTTTCTATGGTTCTACTGTCCCTTGATGAATCTTTGCCGCTTTTCAGTTTCTTAATCCTGTACACAGTTGGTAAGACTCCTTAGATGGGAGATCAGCTTGTCACAAGGCCGCTACCTGCATACAGAACAACACAAACCAGAATAAACATACAGGCATTCATGCCTTGAGTAGGATTCGAACCCACGATCCCAGAATTCGAGCGGACGAAAACAGTTCATGCCTTAGACCATGTGGCCACTGTGATCAACCCCCATTCTTTGGTATAATATTATTTGGTTCTGAGAGGGTATGCGGACCACTGTGCCTCTCCAGAGACAGAGTCGGTAATAGGATTACTCTGCACGCAATTTCTACCTGTTCGAGAGAGGGCAGAGTTCTCTGGATTTATGGGTGAAGCCACACCAAGACTAATTCCGTCCTGACGCCCAAATGCGATTATCGAACCAAGAGAAATTTTCCACGTCAATATCAGCTTTTGAGAACAATATGTTGCCTTCATATGATGTAGTAAATTCTAATATTCTACTTCGACGCATGCGCACTGGGCTCTCACCTCGACGAGTATGAAGAGGATCAGTGAGATATTTCTCAAATGTTCATTGTTCCCTGCTTCATCATGGCTTTGTGTTTGGTCTATTCTCTAAAGCGATATGATTCTCTGAAACATCCGTTGAAATTCAACGGATTACACAGCGTTATAGGAGAGTCGGAATAGTACAAGTCGGTACAGCGACTGGCTAGGGATTTGATGACCAAGGGGTTGGAGTTCGAGTCCCAGTGGAGGTAAATATTTCCAGGTCTTCATGTTGTCCAGACTGGCTCCGGGGCCCACCCAGTCTCCTAACCTATGGGAACCGGGAGTATAGCGACTGAGGAGTAAAACTGACCACTCATTTCGAAATAGTGCAGAGGTAAAGAAAACATGGGTCTATATATCCACTCCCCCCATACGTCTTCATGGCGTAGTGCTTAATTAATTACCCACAGGGACAACTTTTTTTTTTCCTCGGCACTACAGCCCCAGTGGGCCTAGGCCTATCTCCATGAACTCCGTTCACTTCGGTTTTTCTAGATCTTACACATTCGGTAGGACTCNCGAACCCACGATCCCGGCTCCCGAGCGAGCGAAGACAGTGCATGCCTTAGGCCGCTCGGCTACCGTGACCGGCAGTGTATAAGAATAATATATAAGAATTCAGTTCGTACCTCACAGAAAACTGATCCGAACCCACGATCCCGGCTTCCGAGCGAGCGAAGACGGTACATGCCTTAGACCGCTCAGCTACCGTGACCGGCTTTTATCTTACTTTACACAGCGTAAAGTCCCAGAAGATTTAGCTCATCAAGAAAGGAAGTTAATTGAAATGTGTTGCGGGAAGGAAGCGAAAATAACTTATTACTTACTGTGATATTTTCAAATGAAGGAAGTGGGAAATTACATAAATCACGACGTAAAACTTCCAGAGTTATTTTTACGCTTAATTCCCAGAAGAACAGCCCGAAGACAACTTATCAAAATATAACTTCTGAAACACGCAGCTGGCTCATCATGGCGCACCGCACACCTGAGGCTCGCCTCTTTTTACGGGTAGCAACACTTGCCTCAAAATGATTGTTTAATGATGCGAAGCTGCCCCAGATCACACGGCCAAATCTCTGTACTGTAGTTTATACTTCGTCGTCCTCCCCATTAGTATTATCGTAAAATAAAGTGGTCACAGAGACCCACATTTTTAGATAATCGGCTCACAGATGGCGGTGAGGTGGCCAGCCTTACTTGACGGTCTTCATTCACTCAAAGGAAGATTTGTGATACTCATTTCTGTAAGACGCTGAGTCGAACCCAGCTCCATAGTGCGGCTGGAAGGATTAGTTCAATTAAAAACCCATTAATCTCAGCGGGAATCAAACCCGTGACCTTTCGGCTTGTGGCATAGTACCTCTTTTCTTTCAACTAAAATGTCGAAATTCAGAGGCGAAAATTTGAGGGTAAACAAAACTGTTTATCTACAATACGCAACGCGAATATGTCTCGGATTAATGTAAATAAATGACTTGAAGCAAGAAACAAGGCTTATTTTTGAAGAGTACTGTTTTCAGGGATGTGATGTCTTGTTGTCCGATGGATATGTATGTTTCGGAAGAATGAACTGCTTCCGTCTTCAAGGTCGAAATGTAAGCGAAACAAAGAACCAACCGGCAAATACAAAAGAGTAACTTCATAAAAAAACTGCGATGATCTTCTACCAGACTATACGGTGTTGCTTCGTATAAGATCTTCTTAATCATCGCCTTTGTGTCTCCAGATCCAACAAGTTTGATTGTTATTTCAACTTCATTTTTTGATATCTTATACCTTTTTCTTTGTTTTGCGTTTCAAAAATTTATTTACCTACCGTTTACACCATGTAGGTTCAAATCACATGCACCAAATAAATTCATAATTTCGAAAATAAATATCTCAAATTATCTGTGACATTCCGTGTAGGTTTGTTAGTAACTAATTGACTAATTAAAGACAGTGCCATGAAGATATATGTGGGAATGGAGGTATAACTCCACCATTTTTTACCTCGACAGTAGATGGAGGTGAGTAGGCAGCTTCACGCACCATTGGCTTTTTCCGCGGGGAAGTACCTCGGTATTCACTGAATACGGGCTGGATGGGCCCCATGACCGGTCTGGAGAGAGTGGTTCAAANTTTGTTATCTTAAAAACCAGGACGATGGATAAAGTCCAAAATCCCAACATATCAGTGTGTTATACACCATCGTCAGAATCCTATAGTAACTACTTGGTTGAAAAATATTTAATATTTATTTCTTTTTTGGAGCCGAGTTTGTTAACACGGACGGGGTGTTATTTAGAGAAAAATTTTAATATGAATCAACTGTTCAGTCTTACTTCTAATCGACCTCCATTCATTGTTTCTAATATAATCCTTCCGAGCCACTTCTGGGCATCATAACATCCAGATCTACTCTGTTCGCCGTGATTGATAGGCAACTTCTCTGACATACGTAAGTGTTAGAAGGAAAGAAGTTCTGCAGGCGATCCACAAGGTAGCATGAAACATTTGATTCTTCAACCGAATTCATGTACTTACATCATGATAACTGAATTTATCTTCATGTTGCCTGAAACAGCAGTTTTAATCGATTTCAATCACAGCATAAAGTGAACGCATAATGGGGACGTGTTTTCAACTTGTGTATATGTATCTTGAACACATTTTCACAAATTTCGATTAAATTCAGTATTGGAGGTCTTTACAAAGGCAGTTATATCTTTTGGTATACAATGCCATGTAGTCCGTTGAAAATCAAGGGAATTTTTGGAGGAACATATCACCTCCATCTTCAGAATCGAAGAATAAAACGAGGAAGAAACCAATATGAAGCAGCTAGCAAAAAGAGCTGCTTGCTGTCTGTTTCAGGTTCCTCGGAAATGTCGGTTGACTCTCATGGGACTGCAGAAGACCACCGCCATGCGAACCTTAAATCCTACATTATAATATTATTCTCTGCTCTACTTCCAGGTCTTCCCTGTGGTCCCTTTCCTTCACTAAACTCCTACGTGTTAAAACTTCAACCGACAGAATGTGTTGGTCTACCAGTAATGCCAGAGGCCTTTATTCGGGAAGTACTCTGTTCGAACCTCGATAGGGACACTAAGTATACTGAGTGAGGTATACTTAGTTTGCTTCAATTCCACCAGAAACATTCCGAGAAAATTATCTCGATTAAATCACGGCCGCCTCCTTCCAGATATTTTCCAATTTATCAATCACGTGACATCCTCCTCCTCGACAATATATAAAGTAGGGACTGAGCGCGTCGTTAAATAATCCAAGAGAAAACAAACTGACTGGCACCCGAGTTTTTATCTATCTATTTATCTATGGCTCTTCAGCCCTTGAGGACTTTAGCCGCGTTATTAGTTTCTTAATGTATACACAATCGGCAGTACTCCTTGGTCGGGGGATCAGCTCGTCATAAGGCCACTACCTACACATAAATACAGAATAAACGCACACAGACATGAATGCCTCGGGTGGGGTGTTTGAGCTGGACTGTGCAGCCACTGTGCCAGAATTTGTATACGCAACTGAAACTGAATATAAATGAAAGCGAAGCGTACTCTTGGCAGATTGCAATTAGCGTATAGGGTTAAGCGGAATTCAATGAGCCAATTGAGCCTAGAGACTGTGTCATCAGGTTTCGTGGGATTGTGTCATGAAACGAAGGGAAGCGGGCAGACGGGACAAGGGATGGTACAGTTAATTAAGGCACCACCTCAACACAAAATAAAAATAGATTCACTAGCTGTAAACAGCCTCAGAACTGTTGTAACAAATGGCATTGCCAGTATTCGTCGAACCGGAAACAGGATACACTAATTGAGATTTCTGTTCCAGTTCCTGTCCAGAGTAACGTCGTCAGGGATATAAACAAGGGAGTATCCGTGATTTTCATCAGGACTCTATACGGGACAATAACTTGAAATAAACCAAGACTACTTCTAGGCTATATTCGTGGCCATATTCCACATCATGTGACGTATATCGTTTAAGTTAATTCATTAAACTTGAATTAATCTGATTATTTTACTGAGCGAAAAGCGAAAAGGAGTACCATTTCAAATGGGATAATGAACAGTGAACCGATCACAATTGCCGCGCGGTCTGAGGCATAAAATTCTTCGTTCGCTCAAACACTAGAATCGTGGGTTCGAATCCACTCAAACCATGGATATCTGTTTGTGTTTAATCTGTGTGTGTGTTAGATAGCGGCCTTGCGATGGGCTGATCCCCCGTCTAAGGAGTCATACCGACTGTTTTAGATTAAGAAAGTAAAGTGAACGAAGCGATTCACGAATGCCCTATGCTCCAAGTGGAAGCAAGAGGAACAGAAGAAGAAAAATGAATGAATGAATGAATGAAGAGTACGTGTATGTAGGTTCATATGACTTGTTCGCAAAAGGATGCAGACAATCAATTTTATGAAAAACGCCTTGCTTCATACGAATTATAAAAAGAAGTGAAAATTGTGTTGTGTTAATATAATGTTTGCTGGCATTAAGATATAAAGAGTGATATTCTATGACGTGACACAGTATAGACTGGTAGATGTTATCCTTCTCTTTGTTCCTGTTGATTCTGTCTGAGATATTTTCCAGGCCTTATGTCTTAACCAAGTTTTCTACTCGCTGCTCGGCCTAGTTGCTTCTTGCTGGTTATTTTCATGGATTATTCCACGACCATGATGATGGAGGCAGAAAATTTATTCGAAACGTCAGTCAACTTCAACCGAACTACAAGAAATTATATTTAGGGGGAATGTAATGTTTTCTTTGTGCTGAAATAATTATTTACCGTGCCCCAAACACGGAGAATTTATGCGTAGTTCTAGGCATTCGTGACCAGATCACTGGATATAAGTGAATAGCCAGCTGCATCCCTCTGCCGTAGGAGGCTGGAAGGGTGTCAGAGCCTGTCTGGATGCTGTGGAAATTTATTGCATTTCCCAACAGAAGACTGCCCTCTTCAGGAATACGGTGATTTCCATATGTTATCCAAATAACATGGAAATTGGTTTTGCTGTATTATAATCTTCATTTCTCGCTGGGATCAGTATATAAATTGAAGCAAGTGAAAGAAAACAGTCATCTATTCGTATCAGAATCTCTTGTCAAAACCGAATTCTATCTATCTATACCTTACAGACTATTTTCAGTTTCTTAATCTTAACACATTTGGTAGGACTCTTTGGGCGGCTGATCAGCTCGTCGCAAGGCCTCTACCTGTACACAAACACAGAAAAACGCACACACACAAACTAAACATCCATACTCTGAGTGGGATTCGAACCCACGATCCCGGTTTCCAAGCGAGCGAAGACAGTGCATACCCTTGTGGTAGCTTGCACCTCTGAAATGTCTACATCCACAAGACACAAAGGTCTAAGAGTAGGTTCTACATAAACAGTGAACCATCATGAAAGCCCAAAATCAGTAATGTACGTATTTAATTATTTCCAGTTTATCTCGCTCTGCCCCGTAACAGATGCAGCAGCCACTTTACGGCGTGTCACTAAACAGTGACGCTGAGGGCTAGCCTTCCGGTCCCGACAGAGGTACAGCGATTTGCCTGCAGAATCGATATATCGATCTTGCCTCACAGTTCCCTGTGTTAGGTTTCACGACTCGCGTATACAGGGGTATCCAAACTGTTGATTGTTGGCCCCACACGCACTACAGTCTTCACATATCTTCTATATAGAGAGTAGTACAAAAGTCAGTTATCCTAAAATACATATTCTCTTGTGTTAACGGAAATGTTCATGTTTATACCTGACAGTGAATAGGTAGAACGGTTTCACAGCGCCGTGAACTGTGTATTGATGTGGAGGATCTCATTTCGGATAATTTTCGTAAATTAAATAAATAATACAGAAATTTCTAACGTATTTTATTGTACATTTTACTAAACAGTTAACTCACTTCTGGGTTATTCTATACACAAAAGAATTTTGAAAGCATGACATTGTCATTAGGGTATTCTAAGTTAAGAGTACCAAAGAAATTTCGACAGATATCACGTTGCACGAAAGGTTTTAAGCGAATACTAATTATATTTAAATTCTGGAGTCGAAATAACGCAGTCGCAATAGCGACTGGCTATGGGCCGAGGGGTCGGAATTCGAGTCCTGGTTGGGGCAAGATTTTTCTTTTCTCCACGTCTTCTAGGCAGATTCTTGGGTCCACTTAGCCTCCAATCCAATGGGCAACGAGGGTAAATTCGAAGGAGCGTGAAGCTGACCAATCACCTCGAACTAGTGCCGAAGTCAAGAATGCGTGGATCTATACATCCACTCCCCCATACGTTTCCATGGCGTAGTGCTTAATTAGGTAAGCACATGGACAACTTTACCTTTTACTACGATATACTTCTATCTGTTTAATATAGTCTTCTAAATGCGATGACCTGCAGATTACTGGTTAAACGCCACTAAGCCTTGAAATTAATGAGTTTTTCGATTTTTTCTTTCGTCCGATATTCTGAAAAATCCTAAAGAACACATAGTTTCGGTAACTGGATTTTTTCCGTTCTCAGGTGAAAGTGTTGGAGACACGTGCACTGTTGGGTCCGTTTGAAACAGTTAACCTCGATCACTGACCCGATTCAGTAATTCCAAGTTTCATACATCGCCGTTACAAGCTTTAGAATATACTTACTGCCACTTAGCCTGTGTTTCACGTGAAAGTAAAAAGTAACAAGCTGTGGAGACCCATAGGGCTGTGAGATGTTGAGGTTCCCATATTTTCTAGACAATCAGCTCACAGACGGCGGCAAGGTTGTCAGCCTTACGCGCCGGCCGCGCTTTACTCCCTAGGAAAATTATTTAATTAATTCCTGGTACTAATTTCTGTTAGAGGCTGAGTAAACCCCAGGGCCTAGTGTGGCTGGAAGGATCAGGTCAATTAAAAAATCCAATAACCTCATTGGGACTTGAACCTGCGACCTTCTGGCTTGTAGCATAGTGTCTCAACCAACTACGCTATCGCGTGCCCCCTAATCCCTCCAGCCACATTATGGCCCTGGGGTCGACTCAGCCTCTAACAGAAATGAGTACCTGGAATCTTCCTGGAGGTAACGGGCGGCCCGCACGTAAGGCTGACAACCTCACCGACATTTATGAGCCGGTTGCCATGGCAAAAGCTGCATTTAGCAAGAAGAAGAATCTTTTTACCAGCAAATTGGACTTAAATTTGAGGAAGAAACTAGTGAAATGCTACATTTGGAGCATAGCTCTGTATGGGGCTGAAACATGGACACTTAGGGCAGTAGATCAGAAACATCTGGAAAGTTTCGAAATGTGGTGTTGGAGAAGAATGGAGA
>NW_019724591.1:545286-643297 GCF_002891405.2 Cryptotermes secundus | reverse complement strand
CGTATGATGATGATGTCAGAAAATGGTGGAGCCCCGGCGTCTCACAACCCTAATGGGCCTCCACGGCCTGTATCAGAGATATCTTTCTCTTTTTTTTTCAGTACTTTCTCGAAAATAGAATTCGCGTTTCCAGTTTTTCATTTTTATACGAAATAGTTGACAGTGTACACACCCCTCCCTCACAGTGAACCTATTCGTTTCTAGAAATCGTATTACAGGCGAATGACTTTGCGTCGTTTGATGCTGAAGACATGAAATGAAATTACATTTGCTGGGCGGGACGATATCAGCAGGATCAAAGGCTAACTGTGATTGAAAAGTAGAGTCTTAGTGACCTCAGTTTGTTCTTGTTTATTTGCGAACTGAACTCAGTTCAGTTCCAGAGGATTTAGTAGTGTTATATCCGACGTAGAAATAAGAGCGCCCAAGGAGGAAGGGACTCGACGATATAAATCCTCTTACTCCAGCGGTCTTTGTTCCTACGCTTTGTTAGTGCGTCCCGAACTGCAGAAAATTCTTACACTTAATCTTCTTACTTTATAATGAAGCCTCAGGGAAAGTAAAGTGATTAGTAATAGCTCCAGAGAAAAAGAAACTCTCTGTCTGAAGATGACACTCAACACAAAAATAAAATCTTTTAAATAAATACAGACCGTACCTCACAGGAAACACATTACGTCTAATTATTTATTTTGGGAGGAAGGTTTGATGTTTTATATTTTATATATTTTAGTGTATTAATTTAAAAATTCTAGTACGAAAACAACATGAAAGGGGTACATAAAACAACAAATCCAAAATAAATTTACTCGACCCCAACACAGTAACTGAAAGCCCGAACAAAACCTTAAGAGATATAATCACTCCATTATTTAAGTATTACACCCTTCATAATTACGACTTCCGGTTTTCAAGATGGCGATTATGAAGACAACTAATCTTAGAATGTGAGCGAGCATTTCACCGTATGAACTTATACAGCGGAAATAACATTTACTTTGTACGTGGGAGATCACGTGATCGAAATTCATCAACTGTGTATAAAGACATTTACAATTCTGCAATTTTTAGCTTATTTCGCTTATTTTGAAAAAAAAAGGAGTTTTATGAGATCAGCTTTCTGTTTCTGTTTCTCCCCTACCGCCTAAAAACAGAAATAATGCAGCTAGTAAAAATGACCGTTGTTAGGCAACAATTCGGCAAAAACGTTCCCGCAGAAAAGAATATACACGTAACAATATAAGAACTGCTGTACGCCATTTTTATATTCATCAAAATATTAAATATATATTGCAACGAAAATGTGTCCCTTTTCACGTTGCACTGCATACTTCACATGCAGCCTTCTAAGTGGTAAGAAAAAATTCGCTCTAATGCAGATTGTCCAACGTAGATATCAAAATGAATTCTGATCATGCGCAATAAATCCCCGGCCCAACTTCTCTCTTCTGCTCCAAACAAAGTACACTTCCTAACACTGTACCTTCTTCACATCCTAAAGCTTTACTCTACATCTCAAAATGTACTTTTACCGCAAAGAAGAGCGGTCACTGCCTACGAATCTTAAAAACTTTAAAATATTTCTTGTCACTCACCAGGTGTAATGTCCTCCACTACCTCGCCACAGTTTTCTCTCTTCTGTTTCTCTGTCTTCAGGAAAGTAGGTGATAAGTAGTTCCCAGAACTTTTTATTATATAAAAAATTAATATGGGTTTACCTTCAAATCAGTGTTGTATCTACGTATATATTTATATTTCCTGAAGAGATGCAGTAGCAGTACAGAGAGAAAGGAACTGATGGTTTATTTTAGGATCCTGTCAGTATCCGGACTAGACAACGTCGAACGGTAAGTAATCGAATGATGAATTTCAAGAAAAAAGTTTGTTAAGGCATTGGTCGTGGCCTAATTAAAATACAACCTCGGCATTTTCCTGGAGTAACTGAGGAAAGCCAAGAAAAACTTCATTCAGGACAGCCCGTGACCGGACCAAGAATAAAATCGAGCATTTCCAGAACATGATTCTTTGTCGAGCAGATCGTTACAGATCTTAATTAACCTCAATCTTTTGTTTGTGTTTCCTTTACTGTACGCTGTTACCCTTTCGAAGAAGACGATTATGTATGAAATAATAATTGTATAAAGGGCCCATAGAACAGTAACACTGTGACATTTCATTTTCGGTTCTTTACAAAGAATAATAATACAGATTTCCACTTTGTAACGTTATAGAAACCTACATATTTTGTTACGGATATCAGCCTATATAGATAATGCAATGCAATCGTATTCGTTATCGATATATATTTTAATTTCTCGGTAGCATAAAGGTACTGACGTTTAGCCTAAAATGCTGAAAGAAACCGTAACTCCCTCTACTGAAGAGAATTCATTGACTCGTTTCAATATTTTTGAGGGGGGGAGTTATTATTTTACGACCGACAGAGCGACCCCCGCTGGTCGGCGAAGTTAGTACCAACTTTAGCGGATAGAGGGTGTCGCGTTGTCAGCGCAACGGATCCCCAAAGCCGTTAATTTCGGTTTTCTATAGTTCGCTTGCGGACTCAAGCCATGGAGTTAGTTTGTTTGTTTGTTTCTGTTACCCGAATACATTACGTCAAATTGCAGTATGAATGTTTAATTGGAAAATATTTGAAGGGTCATGGTCAGATTGACGTACTATCCCAACATTTGCCTGGAGAGACTGAAGAAAACTACGAAAAACCTAAGCCAAGATGATAGATGTCCCGACGGAGATTTGAACCTAGAACTTCCCGACTACAATTGAAGATCGGTACAGCTAGGCAGATCCTCTCGCTTCCAATGATTATTTGGAAAGAAAATCAATAATGGTGTTGGTGGTAAGTTAAAATGAATGCAAAATGTATTTCACGAAATTGGTTTATGTTATTTAAACAGTTTAAAGAATACTAATTTAAAATCCAGCTTTCCGTTGTAATTAATATTTAAATAAGAGAGTTCATAATACATATAAAGGCAATATAGTTTAGGGCTTGAAGAAATTTAGATAAACCCTAAGCCGAAAAAAAATATATCGATATCATTATGTCTGACATCTTATATATCGATATATATATCATATCGATTAAAAACCCTTACGCTGTATAACATGAGCTACTGACATAATCGTTAAATACACGAAGAGAATCGTGGTTTTGTACAATATACAAACAAAATTTTTTTAACACTGGCTTATTCGAATAAACAGATTAATTTGTAGTTAAGAACCTGTGGCACATATTTGCATCCAAGTTCCTGAAAACCGGAAACGTAAGAATTCATATCATTAAGAAAATGTGCTATAAATAAGATCATATCGGAATTATAAACAGAAAACCTTTACCTGATCAATAAAACATTTAATAATATCAGTTGTTCATCAAACCTACCAAACGGATTGTCTTTACAGAGATGTGGCACTAAAGTTAGGGGGAAGGAACTGTCACAGAGAGCTGCAATATCGACTTTGGCACAATATCTTTTCTCACATGACAACATAAACTAAGATAATCTTCCGCTGACACCTACAAAATAACTACTTTCTCCTCAGTAGGCCTATAGTCTGAAATATTTTTATGTCATTGTCTCATATATTGGCAGAATTTCCTGACGAAGATGATACTGCTATCTGTGGAGCTGAACTAGTACTACTTGTAGGCGACGTTGCTGCAGACGAAACGCCAGATCCCTCTAGCGGTGACGATGGGTAGACACATCCTAACGGAGGAGTTGCATAATATGGAGCGAAGACAGCTGAGTACTGCTGCGCCGAAGGGAAGTAGTGCGGAGGAAATAAGCCTTGTCTCTGTGCGATTTTAAGGCGAGATGTTAACTGCTTCTTCCATTTTGTTCGTCTGTTTTGAAACCATGTCTTAATCTGTACTTCTGTTAGATTGAGAGCTTTTGACAGTTCCATTCTCTTGCTTACGCTGAGATATTTGTCAACCTAGAAAGATAGGACATATTAATACAATTTTCTTACCTCATGAAAATTCTAAAATACGGATCATTGTTACATAAATCAAAACAGGAGATAAAGTCTAAAACTCAAGGTCATTTGGTCTGCTTTTACTTGATACATTTTTGCTCATGGCGAAGTTACAAATTGTTTGATTCCAATCAATATTTTAACTTTACTTTTGATTAGCTCTATTAACATTAAATATGTATCAAATAAAAGTTGACACAAATAAACAAATTATGTAAGATCTGAGGTCCAAACAGCATAGGCTATGAAAAACACTGGCACGCGTATGGTTGCAAGGTCGTGTAGGAACTTACTGCCTTCATCTTCACGGTGGATTCCCATCGAGTAGCACATACATAGAATCCACAAAAACTTTACACTTTCTATTCATTTGTTCTCGTATGGAGGAAACATAATTACGGAAATGTGGATTAAATTAAGCTAGGATAAGTATTATTTCAATTTTCTTGATGAATTTTAATACTCATTGATGTTGAACAGATTTAAAACCAATTAACCCATGACTCGAGACAGTTCAGTCGGTGTAGCGACAGGATGGACGGGCGGGATTTGAGTCCCGGCAGTGGCAAGAGGTTCTTCTGTACTCCACAGCGTCTACACCAGCTCTGGGACCCACTCATTCTCCTAGCGAGTGAGTGCGGGGGACTTTCCCCGAGGAGTAAAGCGGCTGATACGTGAAGCTAACCACTCACCTCCAACTAGTGTCGAGGTCAAGAATACGTGGATATATGCATCCACTTCCCCTTATGTCTTCATGGCATAGTGCTTAATTAGTTAAGCACAGGGACAACTACACCTTTAACTTACCGAAAATATATTAAAGTTTCGAAGTTCGTCACTAGGTGTAGACACTTACCTTGAACTCAGCCTCCAGCCGCTCCAGCTGCTTGGCGCTGTAGGCTTGTCTTGGCTTTCTGTCAATGCCTGGCTTCCTTGTCCTCCTTCCCACAGGCTTGGGAGCTGAAACGGGAGCATCAGATTACTCGGTAAGGTAACTGTCTGTTTCTGCAAAGAGACTGAGTCTTGCTGTACGTGCGTGCGTGCGTGTCAGTAAGTCACACGTTGGGAATTCACCGGCAACACACATCATTTGCTTTGTGCTGTTGGCGGCCCTTGTTTCCTCCTGTACTCCTTTTCCATCCTTGCATGTTATCGATTGATGCATCGAGGTCGACGATGTTCAACGTCAGCTCCCACGAATAACACGCAAAAAAAATATATAGTAAATCGTAAACCGTCTCCTTTATATAATATATTATATTTCAGATATAATATATCTGATATAATATCTGATCTGATATATCAGATATAATATATACAAGCCGGAAGGTCGCGAGTTTCATTACCGATGAGGTAATTGGATTTTTCAATTTACCTAATCCTTCCAGCTGCATTGTGTCCCTGGGGTGGACTCAGCCTCTAACAGAAATGAGTACCAAGAATCTTCCTGGAGGTAAAGGTGCGGCCTGTGCGTAAGTCTAACAACCTCACCGCGATCTGTGAGCCGACTGCCTAGAAAATGTGCGTACCTCGACGTCTCACAACCCTATGGGCCTCCACGGCCTGTTTCAGGGATAGCTTTATCTTTTACTAAAAATGTTATTAACAAACAGAATAAAGACGACACGGTGAAAGAGAAGACTGTTTGGTCATTTGTGAACTAGTATATAATTTATGCTCCTTCAACGTGTTAAAGCTGTGCAGTTCGTTGCTATGGCAACCCGATATTTCGTAGTTCACAGCTTACATCTCACCGTTAAATTGAAATTTATATATGGAAGGAGACATATATGTATATGTGTATATTCTCATTAAATGCAACCATTTTTATCTGCAGTGTTCACAAGCCTACGAGGAGCCTATTATGTTTTCTTCAGTCCCTCCCTTCTCTGTGTGAACGTATGGAACATTTGGAGAACCCCAGAATCATTGAAAAGTTTCATTGCAGTACTTCGAACAAATCCAGTTCTAAGTTAAATCTGAGGTTCTTAAACCGGTATTTATGAAGAGTTATATCTTCTGAATTATAACTCCGTGTAGTCCGTTGAAAATATACCGACGCTTCGGAAGCATATATCGCTTCCATCTTCATGGTTGAATAATGAAAAATATTGGTTTTTCCTTTGGGTTATTCTTCGACCTTGATGATTTACTCCGAAACGTCGGTTCATTCTCAACGGATTGCCAATTATGGTTAAAATTTGACTCGTTTCTGCCAAAATTTCCAGCATAACTAGCTAAATCTTTGTTTCAAGGCGTAGTAAGTGTGAGGGTAAAGTCCCTGTGCGTAATTTTATAAGCACCACGCCATAAAGACGTATGAGAAGTGGAGGTATAGCTCCACCATTCTTGATCTCGACACTAGATGGGGGATGAATGGATAATTTCACGCCCCGGCCACTTTAGTCCTGGGGAAAGAGCCCCCGGTGCCATTGGCTAGGGAGCTGCGTGGGCCCCGGATCTGGTACAGTCTGTGGAGAAAATTCCCTTGCTATTCGAACCCCGTCCGTAGCCCGTCACTATACCGACTGAGCTATCCAGGCATTTCACACACTCACTCACTCATGGAGCTGAGTTTTTCTTGAAAATCCGCCAATTCTGCAGCTATTCAAAGAGCTTCCCAGCATTTTATGGAACCTGAAAGTTTATTACCGTGTTCACATCAGCCCTCTATTGGTCACAATCCTGAGCCAGATCAATTCAATCATACCAACCCATCCTATCTCTCTAAAATCCATTTTAATATTGTCCACCCACCTACGCCTTGGTCTTTCCAGTGGTCTCTTTCCATCTGGCTTTCCCACCAATATCCTACATGCATTCTTCTTCTTCCTTATTCGTGCTAAATGCACATCTCATCCTCCTTGACATGATCATTCTAATTATACTTGGAGAAGAGCTCCTCATTATGCAGCTTTCTGTCCAGGCCTTTTCAATGTTTATGTGTAAAAAAAAATGTAAAGCTATCGCTGTAACAGCCCGTGAAGTCTCATAGGGTTGTGAGCCGTTGAGGCTCCCACATTATCCATACAATCGGCTCAAAGATGGCGGTAAGGTTGTCAGCCCTACGCGCCAGCCGCGCCTTACTTCCCAGGAAAATTTTTTAATTAATTCCTGGTACTCATTTTTGTTAGAGGCTGAGTAAACCCCAGGGCCATAGTGCGGCTGGAAGGATTAGGTCAATTGAAAAAAATCCAATGACCTCATCGGGACTTGAACCCGCGACCTTCCAGCCTGTAGCATAGCCCCTCAATCAAGTACGCTACCGCGTGCCCCGCAGTGTTTATCTGTATCGAAGGTAATGTATAATTCTGAAACACTTTCTGAAAATAACTCAGTATGTACTAAATGCTTTAAGTGTGGACCCAGTGGGTGTGACGTGATGTGAACCAAGATAATAAATTAAAAGTCGGAGAGAAATACACACGGCAGGCCCGATTCGGGACAAAAAAAGACGCAATTTCCTGTTGTCCTCCATTCTCTTGTCATAAGAAGTTTACTTGTAAAATTAACACCTTCACCGCCCCCCCCCCTTTCCACTAATTTCATTAAAAAGAAATAAAATTTTATTCCATAAACTCAAACCCAACAATATTTTTTTCTTGTTATTTCTTTTGCCCAAGTTAAAACCTTCACAAAAGAGAACAGATAGTTCTCTAAACATTATATAAACTTTTATTTTACACTTTAGAGCTGTGAACGTGGGTTCAGTGTGTTTTATTAGTTGTCACTTTGTCACGATGTCACTTCGCATGACTATAAAAATGTGTTTATAAAGACGGCAAACACAGTTTACTAACTCCACACTTGAAACAAGCAGGGGAACATAAAGACGTGAAGAAAACGTAGTCATCTTCACTGTTTAGACTCCATTTTGTAGAAGTGCTAATCGACTGGACTTGAACACATGTAACTTTTACGACAAACATTGTTCTCTTTACTAACTTGGTACTGCACGTTTCAAAATAATTATCCACAACTTTACGTCCTTACACGGACTCAAACACATCACTTTACATACATTTATATCATCTCTAACACAATTACACCATGACACTTCATATTTTATACATACAGCTTTATGTAATTTAAAAATAAATTTAAGACACTTAATATTCCTTACAACACGAATGTCTTAAAGAGTTGCACTGTGAAAGATGTTTGCTTCTTGGGAAATACATGACAAAAGTCTTTCTAAATTCATTGGATTTGAAGTTCTCAAAATGGCGACTGTTACCGTGTAGTCCGATATAATTTCACTGCATGTTTCGGAGGAATATATCGCCTCCATCCTCATGGTCGAAATATAAGCCAAGCAACTAGAAAGACACTTTGCTGTAAATCAGTTTCGACCTAACTTTATCATAGTGCTGAATTTTTAATAACGCCTGGACTTAATTACGAACCACGCCATGAAGAAGTGTGCGTGAGTGGAGGTGTAGCTCTACATATTCTTAATCTCGGAATTATATAGAGGTGAGTAGGACAGCTTCACGCTCCTACCGCTCTACCTCCACTACTGAATCTATAGAAGGTTGGATTGGCGCCAGAGGTGATCTGGGTTATAAGGAGGAGAGAAAAATCTGTTGCCCTACTGGGAATTGAACTCCGATTCCTCGGTCGTTTAATCCGTTAATTAGTCGGTATACCAACTGAGATATCACGGCTGGACATGACTATAAAAATACTGTAGCGTGCAGAACTGTTGCTAAGTAACGACTCTGTAAAGAACTCCAATTTCTAGACAACAGATTCATAATAAGTACCAATGGACTAACTGGGGAGCGGTGTTTTCTACGAGGTTCGTGCGACAGCTGCATGTCGTAACAGTAGAAATATTGTAGGCGGTGTTTTCTACGCGGTCCCTCCCGAGGTGTTATATGTAGGAAAAGTCAGTTGTGACATAGTCGCCAGCACGTAAGGACGTCAACACGGAAGCTGAGATAGCTACGAATTTGGAAGCCGTTATCGGGCAACAACCGATGAAGACACAGCAGATTAATAAGACTCGGTGCGTGTTGTAGTGAACTGTTAAGTGTGTGAATTAGCGATAGCGCTATAGTTACTTGTAGTTACGTTCTGTGAGTGTTCAATAAATCCAATTATCAAACCAAACACCGTCTATAGTCACTCATACACGTGATAATATTATCTTGTTCGATGTAAGGCCGTGTAGACTGATAGAAGTTCATGGACAACATCTTCAGAGTCGAACATTGAGGCACCCAAGCAGCCAGTAACGTCTCTGTTCAGGGTCATAATAGTTAGCCTTCCTCTTTCTCCTATTCATTCCTTATCAAAACTTTATTATCCTTTTTCGTTTCCTCTAAGCCCCTTTTACTTCCTGTATCTGATTTGGACAAGCCACTGGCCTTTTTTGCCGCCTTTTCCATGCAGGCTATTTGCTTAATCCTAAACATGATGACACTATGTTCTCCGAACTATCAGCGAACTTCTACCGGACTACACGGCGTCATATCCCAGAATGAAGTACTGTCATGTGATTGTAACTAGAGACGACTGAATTTATTGAACACTCACAGAACGTAAATACAAATAACTACGACAGTCTCACTGAGTTACACACTCCAAAGATCACTGTAACTATAGAACATATAAAATCTGCTCAGTTTTCACTAGCCGTTGTTTGGTAACGGTTACCAGCAGGGGACGTTCCACTTCCTCTGGGATCCCGAACTGTCACCGGCATCAACTACCAGGTTCTCAGTTATCACAACTGTAAATCTCAACTACCATTACAAGTATCTTCTATCTCTATGTAATCATATTACAGATTCTATGATACCTTCGGAATAAGTTACCTTCCTCTTGGACTTCAAAGTTTCTATGTTCTATGATTCATGTTAACTTCGGACCTAATTTTATTTATGCTAATATTTATGTTGTCCCGGATATGCTGATTATTTATATTCTTAACCTCAATACATATTACAGTCTATGGCCGCCGAGAACAAGGATCATCAACAATACACGCCTATCAATCTTTCAATTGTTGCATTCGTTCGAAAACCTTCATCTCTCTGACACAGCCCTGCCAGAAATAAAGCAGTGATTGTTGCACCGGTGTCGCATTGTTTTCGCATCCTTCGACGCTTAACAATGGATCACAAATCTTTGGCCCTTGTTGCTGCAGCGTATCAACAAAATAATCACGAAAAGTACCACAACACGTTGCAACCCCCCACCCCCAACAGAACAAAAATAAACCAAACTAAAATCGATACACGAAACGTAATTAGGTATCGGCTCCGTCTCAGAATTAGGTAGGTTTTCAGTTTCAGAAATGGGTAGGAGCTAACTGACTTCAAGGAGCTGAGCCCTCCTAGCAGAGCCGCCAATTTTGCAGCCACTCAAGAATTTCCCAGCATTTTATGGAACCCGAAGATTCATTACCGTGTTCACAAGAGCTCTCTACTGGTCCCTATCCCAAGCGAGATCAATCCAGTCCATACCACCCCATCCTATCTCTTTAAGAACCATTTTAATATTATCCATCTACCTACGTCTGGGTCTTCCTAGTGGTTTCTTTCCTTCTGGCTTTCCCACCAGTATCCTATATGCATTAATCTTTTCCCCAATTCGTGTTACACGCCCTGCCCACCTCATCCTCCTTGACTTTATCATTAATGTGTAGGATCTCAGGTTCAGAACCAGGAAGACGGTAAATTTCAGTACTCGGCCCAAGCTCAGTTTCAGAACTAGACATAGGGTCCAATGACGGGAGATTCATTTTCGAGGAGCCTGGATAGCTCAGTCGGTATAGCGGCTGGCTACGGGCTGGACGACCGAGTGGTCCGAGTTCAAGAATTTTCTCTTCTCCAAATTTTCCAGACCGGCTCTGGAGTCCACACAACCTCCTATCCAATTGGTACCGGGGGTTTTCTCCTAAGGGGTAAAGCGGCCATGGAGTGAAGCTGACCACTGACCTCAAACTAGTGCCGAGGTCAAGAAAATGTAGATCTATAAATTCACTCCCCCATACGCCTTTATGCCGTAATGCCTAATTAGTTAAGCACAGGGACAGCTTTACATTTATAATTTTTCTGGGTGCGGTTCAATGAGTATCGGCAGAAGTTCACAAACATGTTACATGTATACGGTGTCTCCATCTTCAGGGTCGGAGATTAAGCCCCGCAATCAAGTAAGCATGCTGTGTAGCTCTGTTTGATGATTGGCTTATTCGTCGATCCTGAAGATTTTTCCGAAACGTCGGTGAATTTCTATGAGTCTACACAACATCCCCGATGTTACGGCCCGGGTTGGATCCGAAATCAGGTCACATTGCATTTATTCCGCAAAGAATGGTCACTGAGGCAGGTTTTCTCCGAGTACGTCAGTTTCCCCTCACAATTCTCAATCTACTAACCGCTCCATATTCATTAATCATTTAATCATCCGACTCGATATTTACAGCGTCGTTAAATAGGCAACTTAAAAATAAAAATAAATGTGTACAAAGGAAGTCCCTTGTAGCTGTAACGCTACTGATTTTCTTTCGGGAAGTTTTCTATTCGAATCTCGACCTGCGGTCCAACTATACTGAAGATTATCGATGTTTTCTTCGGTAAATTCGCGCAATTGGAGGCATAGTATCTCTTATCTTCATGATAATCATGCTTTGTAATGTGAGATGCTCACTGCACTGCTAATCAGAGTCAAGGGTGGAAACAGGTGTCACGGCTATAGAACTGGGTAGCCTACCTCTTAAACCCTGAAAATGGAAGCATTATTTCCAACCGAAACTTCAGTGAACTATCAGACTATACAGCGTCACCTAACCAATGTAGCTTATCTAGTCGTATTTTCGTTACCTTTCGTTATTTAACGGCTCTGTCGTTATCAACATCAAACAGCGTCGATCTGGGCTTGTGCTGTGGAGGTGCACAGTTCGACTCTCGGTCGGGACACCAAGTAATATATGAATTCTTTCATGATTTTCCTCATTATCTCCAGAATACCCCCCCTCGGATATTACCTAGACTTTGTCACGATTGCTTACTTCCAAATCCTTTCCAATTCATCAGTAGTATCCTACAATTCAATGTTTCATTGACGGCTAAGCAAGACAGACATACATTCCTATAATGATTTTATAAGAACCAATAATTTCACGTAGGTTATTCAGTTTGTCAGTTTATCTTTTGCTTAGAAAACTTATTTTATGACGCGTATGCCAGTCACTCGCCAGTCACATGCTTGAAGCAGCATCGGTTCTACCGAGGTCCAGGCACAGCTAATTTGCGATAATGAATTGCGTATTTTGTGTTTAACATCTCAATATGTGTTAAGCAATTTGCATTCGTCAAGCGGAATAGACCGTATGCTTTTCCAGGTTCAGTGTTCACATATCTTGTTTGTGCCTGCTGTTTACTCATTGTAATTGGCATTTAATGGCAAAGATCTAATGAGATGTTTGTTATTAATCATCCATATGAAATAAAAAACATATCTACATAAGGCCAAACTTAGGCACTTATCCGTTCTGCTTGTCAGTTTGAAAGCATCAAGAATTCAACACAATTTTATTCATGGATTTTATTACATTCTGTGTCATTTTTAGATCATATAAACCAATTAAATTTTCAAAGGACATATTCTTATAAATCATTATACATAAAAGTAAAGCTATCTTTGCACCAGGTTGCGGAGGTACTTAGCATTGTGAGACGTCGAGGTTCTCACGTTTTCTACACAATCGGCTCATATGTGGCGGTAAAGTTGTCAGCCTTAAGCTCTGGCCACATCTTTACCCCAGGAAGATTCCCCTGTACTTATTTCTGTTAGAGGCTGAATCGACCCCAGGGCTATAGTGTCTCTAGAAGTATTAGGTCAATTTAAAATTCCAGTGAGCTAACCGGGAATCGAACCTGCGACCTTCCGGCTTGTAGCATATAATGCCTCAACCAACTACGCTACTACTACGGGCTGGACGGGCGATGTGATGGAGTTCGAGTCCTGTTAGGATCAAGGTTTTTCTTCACTCCACGTCATTCGGACCTATTTTAGGATCCGCATAGTTTCCTATTCAGTAGGCCCGGTGGGGGGAACTTCTCCCCGGGTATAAAGCGGCTGGTGAAGAACACGTAGTTATATATCCACGCCCCAATACATCTTCATAGAGTAGTGCTTAGTTACACAAACACAGGGACAACTGTACCTATACACGAAGAACCTACCACGGTGGGTAGTATCTGATGTGGGCCTTCCCCAGGGTCACGTGGCAGGCAGATACGTCTCGATAGCCATGACAGCCTACCTGTCTAGGGGAAGGAAACCCTGGCTGGTAACCTGCTCCAGTAAGAAAGGATTTATTCGCAATTCTCAAAAATTGAATTGTCGAACTGATGGCTCTATGTCTACGGATAGGAAGGGCTAGCAAGCTCAACCCTTGCAGATGATGATGATGATGATATTTATCATTGTTATTACGTAAATATCGAGCGATATCAAGCTGCATGAAAGTAAGTTATATATTAAATCACGAACAAGCGAGAATTCCCTTGTTTCAATTTTTCTTGTTTATTTTTTGTGAACTAATAATGTTTTGATGTATGTGAAGTATTTTGTAGTATATAAACTCAAAATCAAGGTTATGTTACGACTGACGGTCAGTCGGCCAGTCTGTCTTAGTGTCAAGCATATATTTGGAACTTTTTATGTCTGATAGTTGCGGTTTCTTTTTATGTGGAGCGTCCTTTCTGACGAGAGGACTGTCCTCTCTTTTACAATATACAATGTACAATATATTTACATTTTACATATTATGACACGAATGTATATATACAATATATAAAACTTTTGTCAGTCCAGGCTTGAATTGCTTTATAAAGGAGAGGGAGTTACGATGAGCTATTATTGTGTGTTATTCGTGGGAGATGGTATTAAATTTTTTCCTCGACATATCATTCGATAAGATGTAGGGCTGGAAAAAGAATACGTAAGAAATCAAGGAAATAATTATGTTATGAAAACGTACATAATAAATAATTAGATTTCCCGATGAATTTTCGACAGTTTTCGGTTTCGAGAACAGTGTTGCTGGCCTTCGCCAGCACAGTTATTCTTGGTATTGGATCCGCGAGATTCATGACTGTATTTTTCTCTCTCTCTCCACTCTGCTTAATTTATGAGACTCGTTTCCTAAGGGATGTTACACCAGTAATAATTATAAATTCAGTCCGTACCTCATAGGAAACAAACTCTGCCTCTTACAAAGACTAACCAAGTAATAAGGTTTTAAATTAATGAAGAAGAAATAAACACGATTCATGAAGGCCTATAGAGATTTCTGTATGCATTTCGAGAGAAATTTGCTTGTAACTCGCTCAATAATTATCAGTACAAAAATATTTGGAACAGAAGTTGCAGTGAAGAATGAAGCACATTGTACGGCTGATACACTAACTAATTAACTAACTAACTAACTCCATGGAACTAAGTCCTTCTTGAGAAGCCGCCAGTCGCTCAGCTACTCATGAAGTTCCCGACGTTGAGTGGAACCCGCAGGTTCGTTACCGTTCACAAAATTCACCCACTGTTCCGTATCATGAGCCAGAATAATCCAGTCCATATCACCTTATCCTATTGATCTAAGATCCATTTTAATATTATACACCCACCTAGGTTTTGGTCTTCCTAATGGTATCTTTCCTTCTGATATTTCTACCAATATCCCATATGTATTCCTCTTATCTCTCATTCGTGCTACGTTCCCTGCTCATCTCATCCTCCTTGAAATGATTCTAATTATACATGGAGAAGAGTACAATTTATGAAGCTCCTCGTTATGTATTTTTCTCCAACCTCCTGTCACACTTCATCTCTCTCCAATCCAAATATTCTCCTGCTCTCAAACACCCTCAGTCTATGTTCCTCCCTTAATGTCAGAGACCAAGTTTCACACACATTCTCCACAATCCTTACGTTTTCTGAAGCATTTAAAGAACATGAAAAGAAAGTATTAGAATTCTAATTCTATGCCAGTGCTTCCAGTTGTTAATTGGGACTATTTTTGCGGGCTTTGTACATAAAGTTGAATATTGAAACCAAGTGAGTTTTATGACGCCCCCACAGATATAGCCCTACATTTCATTCT
Source organism: Cryptotermes secundus (assembly GCF_002891405.2). NCBI lineage: Eukaryota > Metazoa > Arthropoda > Insecta > Blattodea > Kalotermitidae > Cryptotermes > Cryptotermes secundus. The sequence continues at coordinate 628,173 of NW_019724591.1, read as the reverse complement.
AAGTGTAGGATTAATAAATGGTTAATCCAAGGAGGCAGCACAATAGATTTTTTAAGGTCGCAGTGCGAGGGCCGGTTTTTAAGGCTCACCCCTCATACATACATACATACATACATACATACACACATACATAAATTTGAGCTATTTTTCGCTCACAACTTTTCTGAATACGTTTATATTCCCGTCATTAGCTGTAAGGAGGATTCAAATCCATATCCCTCTGAATTTCTAACAGAGCTAAGCTCAGTTAACAGAAGCAGACGGCCATTTTCTATACTATCAGTTCGATTTATCGTCAGACTTCTTTAGATATTTAAGTTTACAAACAGCAAACAAACTTGGAATCAGCAACAGAAGCAGAATATCAGTGAACGTAGTGCGAAATTCTATATACGTCAAATGCCAAGCGTAATGACAGATTCTTTTATTGCTAGTGGGGTGGGACTAAGTCCCTTGTACTTCTGTCACTTCATGCCTATTGTACCAGTCCAAGATGATAGGTGAGGGTGATTGTGGAGCAATTGGTGGAATGAAGATTGGCAGGGGAAACCGATGTACTCGGAGAAAACCTGCCCCAGCGCCACTTTGTCCAACACAAATCCCACTTGACCAGACTCGGGATGTAATAACAGCTTACACACATCTCTAGTTCAAATGTGAATGCAATGATATTCACCACTCACAGACATCCACTACTCATATTTGCACGTAACTCGCTTTAGCACGCAGACTGACTGTTTGTTCGTTTATTAGGAACGCCACTTCAACATCTTTTAAGTTTCTCCAAGTACTAACCTTCCTGGAAACAAGGAGGCAGAACGAAAGTTTTCATTGCATATCACGTGGTTTGGATTGTTAGTGGTGTGTGGTGTAAATCAGTTTTACAAACATTGTGAAGAAGGGACATATAATAGAGTGTAAACCGAACCTCCTGTTTTTGGCTCGAAATGATTAATGGGAAATTGCTGTCCCTTGTTTGAGCTTGTGTTCGTCAAAATACCTTTTGGCCGGAAGGATCACCTGACTTCACAACATGCCAAATGGTATAACCACTTTCAATTGCAAATTCGTAAGGGCTACACGCAAAATTCTGTGGGTCAGAACAATGAAGAGGAAGACCAGGAGAAGAGGGAGGGAGAGGAAGGAGAAGAATAAGAATAGGAGGAAGAACAGAAGTCGTAAGAAAGAGGAGATAAGAACATGAAGGGAAAAAAATTAAAAGAAAGGAAAATGAACAGTAAAGGACATGGAAGAATAAAGGCTAAAAGAGGAAGGGAGCAGATAGAGAGGAAGCAATAACGAAAAGGAAGAGAGAGAATATTTATGTGTTGGGTCTGAAAGGTATATTCGAGGGGGAAACAAATAATTGAAATCAGAAATGGATATAGGAATAACCATAGGTTACGAATTACTGCGGAGGAAAAGTAATTACATGAGCAAAACTTGTTTTAGACAAGGAAACAGACATGGCCCAATGACTGGGGTGAGCTTTTCCTGAGAGGCCTAATGGAATGGGTACCTTCATCTAAGGATGGAAGCGAATTCAGCTCCCGAAACGTCGTAATCTATTACTTACTTACTTACTTACTCATGGTGCTGAGCCCTTCTGGAGGAGCTGCCCATTCTGCAGCTACTAAACAATTTCCCAGCATTTTATGGAACCCGAAGGTTCATTACCGTGTTCACAAGAGTCCTCCACTGGTCCCTATTCTGAACCCGATCAATCCAATCCATGCCATCCCATTCTATCTCTCTAAGAGCCATTTTAATATTGTCCACTCACCTACACCTTGGTCTTCCCAGTGGTCTCTTTCCTTCTGGCTTTCCCACCAATATCCTACAGGCATTCCTTCTCTCCCCCATTCATGCTACATGCCCTGTCCACCTCATCCTCCTTGACTTGATCATTCTAATTATACGTCGTAATCTATAGGTAGATCAAATCGGCTGAGACACCGAATTAACAGTTATTAAATTAGTGCAGTAGTTTACCTATGAAAACGAAACTTTGTAACACTGGTCAAACTGTCGCTCTGACTCCAGGGGGATTCATTTTGAAGAAGTTTTCAGTGTTTTAGGAAGGCGTAACTGTTTCAACGTCGATAAATACAGAATCAGATTCATAAACCTTCATAAAAAACAGTTCCTTTCTAATAAATTTGGGTAATTTCCCTGGGCATTTCTATTGAACTGAAGCACCTGCCAGTTCAGAACTGAAGCGTTTTCATAGTTCTGAAACGTAGCATCTTCCTGGTTCTGAACTGGAACGTCTTCATAGTACAGAACTGGAGCCTCATCCTAATTTTTAACTCCAGCTTTCTCCTAGTTCAGAATTTGAGCATTTTCCTGGTTCTCAACTGGAGCGTTTACGTAGTTCAGAATTGAAGCGTCTTCCTAGCCCCCAACTGAAGCGTCTACTTAGTTCTGAAAATGTATTTCCATTCTGACATTTTGCAATACGTGGAAATAACACTCTTAATTAACCTTTGAACGCATCATATTTTTAATCCTACCTAGAAAATTGTGAAAGGAAGATCACCATTGGTGCATATCACCGCAAGAAAACACACTGAACGCGTGTGCACTTTCATTGCACAGAGTGGACAGACGCATTGTGAGACTGATGCATTGAGCAAATGTTTAATTTATCTCTCATAAATGTTCCTCTTGTTTCAAAAATAAATATTTATCAATCAGTAACAGTAAATAAAGCAAATAAATATGCTTCGAAATAAATATTGCTCTGTCTGAAGCAAAAGACAAACAGGTAGACAACATACATTAACAGGACTGAAGAATAAATCCAGAAAAAAACAGGTTTGTAATTAACATGAAGGGTTGAGCGTTCGGTAAGGATGTTTTCGCCATGATGTCTTGTAAACACGTTGGAAATAACACCAATACTAAGGGCTGGAAAACACACAGCGACATCGGTCGTGCCGAAAAATTTCCTACGATTTTTTGCCGTACGACCTCCCTTTCACACTAGAGCGACCAAATACATTTCTTTGCTCTCCGACTGCCGTACGGTAGATGTCGCATGTCGTCACGTATGAGAGCTAAGACTACACTTTATATTCTACTACTAGATGCGACATGAACCGTACGGACGTCGTACGGCCGATGTCGCTGTGTGTGTTCTAGCCCTAAGACACGTATTGTGTCACATACTGCAGAACATCACCAAATCACATCACGAAGTTAGGCCCTTAAAGAGGCCCGATTCATTTCCAAGTCACTTCATGTGGGAATATGTGAACAAAATAGCAATTATGCAGGTTTGTCTCCAAGTAATACTGTTTCCCCTTCCAATTCTCACATTATCAATGCTTCATTCCCATTTTTTGCCGTCATGAGATGGTATAATGGGCCACTTGAGGGTTAAATACCAAGGGACTTCGTCTCAACCTTCTGCAAGAATAAATAATGATTTGGTTTCCTCTGACACTAAGCGAATCTCACAGAAAACGAAAAACTAAAGGGGATAAACAACCATAAAAGTACAGACAGACATACATGTAGCAAGATATTCTCCTAAACCTCCGTCTATTTAGGAACTGAGGATCTCACAGCAGTGCTTATGAAGAGTACTCTCTTCTGGGGTATAAGGTCTTAGAAAATGTAAAGTTATCCCTGTAACAGGCCATGGAGGCCCATAGGGTTGTGAGACGTCGAGGCTCCCACACTTTCTAGACAATCGGCTTACAGATGGCGGTGAGGTTATCAGCTCTACGCGCCGGCCGCCCTTTACCACCAAGAATATACCTGGTACTCATTTCTGTTAGAGGCTGAGTCGACCCCAGGGCCATAGTGCGGCTGGAAGGATTAGGTCGGGAGTCGAACCCGTGATATGTAGGATATGACGTCGTACACGGCGTTATGTCCCAGAAGATAGTACTCTCATATTAAAAGCGAATCCCCGTGCCATCTTCTTCGTGTTCGATACGTTGTTCTTATTACCAGCTTGGAATTCGCCTGAAGGAACCGAGGAAAACTACTAATAACTCTCAGTAAGGGTAGTCAGTGTCCTGCCAGTCACGGTTGTCATGGTAATCACTGTTAGCAACACAGTTGTCATGGTCACCATGGCACTCGTTAATGTGCGTTTGTCTGTGTTTGTGTACTGGTAGAGGCCTTGCGACGAGCTGATCACCCGCCTAAGGAGTCCCACCGAATGTCTAAGATCTAGTAAACCGAAGTGAAACGGAGTTTCATGGAGGTAGGCCAAGGCCCAAATTAGGGCTGCAGCGCCAAAAGGTAAAAAATAATACAGCAATAGCACTAACTACTGAGATCCATTTAAGAGCTTCCATTAAATTTAAATGTAGAAAATACAAAATATTTCTGTCTGACAGGCTAAATCAGCGGCAGGATTTAGAGCATTCCGAAATTCTCCTTCCTCATCTGCAACACATGGAAACTACAGCTGTACAACGCAGCATTAATAAGGAATCCATTATTTTAATTTCGGTGTAAAAATTATAGAGAGAGATCCAGACATCTTTATTGGAACTTGAACCAAAGCAATACTGGTAGCCGATTTCTACGCTAAGAACATAATATGGCGCGCTAGGCGGTCATTCTAAATCATTATTGCAAAAACAATTGTATAATTTCCGCTCCGTCTCAACTTACCCGTTTTCCAGGCAGAAATTTCTCAGGGGCGGAAATCCTAGACATTGCCACCCTCAGTAACGTACTTTCAATTCACTCGGTACGCACCCTGGGTAGCGCCTCCACATCCGGTCACAGCCCCGTCTTACTAACTCTAAGTGGTACATTAGAAGCGAGGCCGCGCCATAGCTCAAACGGCTAGTCCCTGGCTTCCCACAGCGGCGGTCCGGGTTCCATCCCGGGTCTTGTCAAGTGGAATTTGTGGTGGACAAATTGGTGCTGGGGCAGGTTTTCTCCGAGTACTTCGGTTTCCCCTGCCAATCTTCATTCCACAATTGATCCACAATCACCCTCACCTATCATTTGGGGCTGGTACAATAGGCCAGAAGTGGCCGCAGTGCAAGGGACTTAGTCCCACCTCACTAACAATAAAAAAAAATACGTTGGAAGGGAACAAACTTAAATTACTTAATAAACAAGGGGCACGCGGTAGCGTAGTTGGTTGAGGCACTTTGCTACGAGCCGGAAGGTCACGGGTTAAAATCCCGATGAGGTCATTGCATTTTTTCTTTTGATCTAATCTTTCCAGCCGCACTATGGCCCTGGGGTCGACTCAGCCTCTAACAGAAATGAGTACGAGGAATATTCTTGGGGGTAAAGGGCGGCTGGCGCGTAAGGCTGGCAACCTTAACGCCATCTATGAGCCGATTGTCTAGAAAATGTGGAATCCTCAACATCTCACAAGCCTATGGGCCTCCATGGCCTGTTACAGGGATAGCTTTACTCACTTTACTTATTAAACAATCTCAATGCTCAGTACTTAGAGGGGAACTGCTCAAAGAGCGAGACTGACGCGGCGGGTAAGCACCTTACAGACGCCCTCAACAGAGCCACTCTATGCACATTGCAGTCCCCACTCGTGTGCTCATGCAAAAAAGGAACAGGCTCCGGACGCAATGCCAAAGAACCCATGGCACCACTCTTCGCCCTCTCATTAATTATTTAAAAGAGCAAATAGATTCGGCAATCAAAGAACAATTATCGAACACTTGGTGGAAACATTTATAAGGGCTGGATACCCATAACATGAGAGACACGTGGAAGACAAATTAAAGTTTAACAAACTCCAATTATAATATCCCACCCCTTACCTTTAAAAGGGAAAATTGTAAAAGCAATTTAGGAAAAATTAAACGTCCTTGTGGATAATTTAACAAAAAATTGTCAGTATAAATTCGGACGCTGGTCGTAGTTTCACAGTTAGCACTCCGTTAAACAGCCACTGACAGACCGGATGAGGGCTCCAAATAATTCTGAAGTTACTTGGATTGTCCGCCACCTCAAAGCACGCAAAGCAGCAGTGCCTGACGGGATAGAGAACATAATACTTCAATATCTGTCATGGCTAGTTTTCAAAGTTATTTTGAAACTGTTTAATACGAGTATGTCATCTGCGCTAAATAGTTTTCCTGCACAATGGAAAGAGGTAAACATTATTATGCTTTAAAGACCATACGTCCCGACTGAATTACAGACCAATAAGCCTTCTAAATGCCGGTCACGGTAGCCGCGCGGTCCAATGCATGAACTGTCTTCGCTCGCTCGGAAGCCGGGATCGTGGGTTCGGATCTGTTTCCTGTGAGGTACGAACTGAATTCTTATATATTATTCTTATACACTGCCGGTCACGGTAACCGAGCGGTCTAAGGCATGCACTGTCTTCGCTAGCTCGGAAGCCGGGATCGTGGGTTCGGATCTGTTTCCTGTGAGGTACGAACTGAATTTTTATATATTATTCTTATACATTGCCGGTCACGGTAGCCGAGCGGTCTAAGGCATGTACTATCTTCGCTCGCTTGGAAACCTGGATCGTGGGTTCGAATCCCACTCAGGGCATGGATGTTTAGTTTGTGTGTGTGCGTTTTTCTGTGTTTGTGTACAGGTAGAGACCTTGCGACGAGCTGATCACCCGCCCAAGGAGTCCTACCGTATGTGTAAGATCTAGAAAAACCGAAGTAAACGGAGAGTTTCATGGAGGGAGGCCTAAGCCCACTGGGGCTGTAGTGCCAAGGAAAAAAATAAAGTCTTCTAAATTCTTTAGTTAAAGTTTTTGAGAAAATCATTTTGAAAAGACTGAACTTCCAACTTAGGAAGCTGAAAGATATCATAAACTATTAATAAGGTTTTGAAGAAAGACACTCGACAGCACATGCAAAGTAGAGAGCATTGCGCACGGTTTTAACAACAATAAAGTTACAGTAGCTTTATATTCATACATTGAGCGGGCATTAGACAAGACTTGGACCACACGGCCAATTGCTAAACTTATTACGGCAAATTTTCGGCCTCACTTAATACAAATAATGCACAACTATCTCTAGATTCGATTACTTTCTTTAATGCGGTGAAACTCTACATCAGCCCTACGCCCCGTTCAGGGCGGGGTGCCTCAGGGTAGCTTAGTCGGACCAACACTCTTCAATGTTTATATTAATGATATTCCGTCAGTTGAAAATGACTCTATAATAGACATTTCGGTCTATGCTGAGGAAACGAATATTAGTGTTCGGTCAGGCAGTGTAGATATCGCAGTCAGGAAGCTATACCCTCCCATAGGCCTTTCAGAACAGTGGTTCCGGAAATGGAGAATACAGATTAATACAAGTAATTGCAAAAATTACACTGTTTTCTAAACGACTGCGACATTATCGCCTCAGTACGCATCAAGTAAAGATTTGTAACGAAAACATAGCTTTGAGTAAGGAAACAAAGTATATTGGGGTTACACTTGACTCAAAATTAACCTACCGTACCAACATATCCTGCATTTTTCGCAAAGCTAATTACAGACTGAGGTAACTGTTCCTTATCCTAAAGAAATCCTCTAGCGTTAGTAATTTATAAATCACTTCTCCGTTCCATATTAACATATGCCTCCCCTGCATGGAGCTATCCTGCCAAAACCCATATAAATACTATACAGTCATTTCAAAACAAAGTAGCCTCAGGATAATAATAAACTACCGACGGTAACCTTAAATGAAGAGACGGGAATGCCACTGTATGCATATGTAACATGCGGCACTGTGTTCTTTGCTGATACAAACAAAGTTAATTCCATCCATTTATCATAAAATTGTGTTAGACACAGCATTTTTAAACACAATGCTCAAAATTGTTTAAGCGCCCTAGCAGGAACGGACATTGAAACGCAGAGTAGGAACGTGCATTTAAATAAACTCCGGCCAGCTCAAGCTTACACCATTTCAAAAGCCCGGCGTTTAAAGGTTAACAGGACATTGTGTCAAAAACAAGTGTGAAATAACCAGATTCAAGAATTAGGACACTACGAGCCTACGGATGACGAACATCTGCGTCCCGTGTCCCTGCATGAAGATATCCCTCTCGGTAAGGCAAACTTAAGTAACACATAAGCAGAGAATTAGCCGAAATTGGTCATTACATTGTCTCATTGCATGCATCATTCTGCCCCCCCCTCCTCCCCCCGTAACAAAGCTTGAAAGAACAGAAGATCTCTTAGCAGGTAACCAGAATTCTGACAGCCTCGCAGAAGGTCTAGTCCGTCGGAGACCACATCGACCAATTACCTACGCTGGACAATATGGCGGAACGGGAGAAGAGGAGATGAACTATGAACTGTAACATAACAATCCTCTGTTACTGAATGCGCAACAATCCGACCCCCCACCACAACAATAGTTATTCACATTCACCTGTACTCAAATAATTGCAAATATAAATACATGTCTGTATGCATGTACAGTGTTTGCGTACAGGCATGGCTCCTCTTCGCAGATGTTATAAACAACTGTCTGGTGCTCATTCAAAGTATGCTCACAAAATGAAATGCTTGTAAAAACAGATATTTATTTTTTTTTTTTCAAATAAAACAGCAGTCAGATGGGGACTGCCGGCTAGAAGTCAGTTTGCATCCGGAAGTTCCTGCAACCGGCCAACTCGATCAAAGTTTTCCGTAGTTTTCCTCGATACTAGAGCAAAATCTGAGTTCCACGTTGCACAACATGCTTCAATGTAGCCTTCCACATGGTAATATCAAAATTTGTTCCTAATATAGGCCTCCCATTGTTAGATCAGATTTCACTACAATGCAGTACTTCCAACATGCTATAAAAAAGAAGAATGCTTCTAGGATGTAGCACAGTGTAAATACGTTCCTCCGAAACGTCGGTTTACACAATATTTACATGGCGCATCATGCCAGAAACGACATTCTTCATAGACACCGCCGTGAAACCCGCGAATCTGACATGACATAAAAAATAATTCCTATAATATGCGTTGCCTGTACGGGAAGGATTAACAAACACTGGACGCCTTCAAAACCGGACACATAATTACTCCCCCCCCCAAAAAAGTAGTGTTTCTCACTACCTCACCTCTTTCTTTCTCCTTTCCCCCCAACCGGTTAATGCTGTTTAGGGAAAAAGCCGCTGTTTATTGTGAGAACCGTACGGAACACACAGATACACTCTGTGGGTAGAATGCAGTATATAAGAATTCAGTCCGTACCTCACAGGAAACACATTACGTCACCACTACAAAGCCCAACCGGTTAATGCTGCTTAGGGAAACAGCCGCTGTTTACTGTGAGAACCATACGGAACACACAGATACAACCGGTTAATGCTGTTTAGGGAAACAGCCGCTGTTTACTGTGAGAACCATATGGAACACACAGATAAACTCCGTGGGTAGAACGCGTTTTCAACCATTTACACAACAAATATCATGGCTGAATTTACGCGAACTGTAAGCAAACAATAGAATTCATTATTCAAGTGTGTTCGGAATATCATTGTTGAGTGTTTGATATTCGGGAAGATACGGATATCGTAACAATTCTGGACCTTCATTCACCTATGTTTAATGATCTCGTTCGTGAGTTCAATGTATTGAACATGAAAGCTGGAAATCAATTTTCTCTACAATTTTTCTTCACAAACTTTTATGCCCCAATAATTATTTATATAGTTATCCTCGAGATGCTTGAAGAAAATCATGTAAATCCGAATAAAAAACGGTTGCTTCATCTGTCAGATATGACTGCAAATGTAACTTCAGTGTGTAGAAAATGTTTCCAAAATTCCTCAAATATAAAATTTAATTACATTTTTTTCCCTTTGAGTTTTCATGGGTACATGCGAACAGTTAGAGGAAGTGATTTTAATAGGAGCTTCAAAGGTACGCGGAAGCGTTCAAAAACAATAACAGTAGACATAAAAAATAAAACATTTTTGCTGATGTAGCTCTGATTAAGAAGTTTTTAGTATAAGACTCACTTTTATATTTGTAATAACAAACCCGACTTCCCAATTTGTGAAATGAAACTAAATGATCGTCAAAATTTTTGTGACAATGAAGTGTTATTCATCACAAAATTGTTATATCGGATATTATCCATCGATTTAAATTATACTACGTTTCTGAAGCTGGGCTTACTTCCATCATCAGGTGGAAAATTAGAAAGGATCATGCTCAGTTGGGGCCTGTTAGAAGGAACCAGCCTTTATCACTTGATATCAGAGAAAATTCTGAGGACCATGTCGAGCCCAGCTCCTTCTAACAGGTACTTTTCCTTTAACACTGAAGAAGGAAGCTAATTAAACATCCGAAAAGTTGCACAATTTAAATATAAAGAAGACTATGGACAACATAGGATGTAACAATTTTATAGAAATAAAATTTAGTTCTGTTGGCTTATTTTACCAAATATTTTATTTCAATTCTCCGTTGGCAGAAAACTAGTCCTCTCTATTAAAATGCCAATACAAAGAATTGCATTACCTTGAAGGCCAAACAGTTGACTGGGAGCCTTGTTTGCGGCCGACGCCGTGAACCACCCGCCGTATAACAGAGACGCTGCCGACGCCGAAGCCAAAGACGCTGGGTAGGATAAAGATGAATAGGGTACTGCATGTTCATTGTTACATGCAACAGAATTTGGCGAAATCATTTCCAGCATCAACCCTGCAGAACTTGAGGCTGAAGTGTTGTACGAGTTTTGGTGTGCAAAGAACGCCCCGGGACATAACGCCACGGCAGTTGCGGCGCTTAGAGACGGCGGTCGGATTACCGCAGATACCGGCGTCGGGCGCACAAACGTACCGGCGTCATCTAGTCCATGTTTATTCTCATATTCACTAACAGAGACATTGTCACGTTCTGTACCCAAAATGCTAGCTATAGAAAACTTCTTGGTATTCGTTGACGAAGATACGTTCTGTTGTCCAAGTTCTAAACTTCTAGATGTTATTGTTGAAGTTGGTGATTCATGTCTGTGGTGATCTGAAGTAAGTCGAATATCATCATCTTCTGTTTCATTGCTAAAAGAATCATCTTCATCATCATCATCATCTGTATATGATGATACATACACGTCGATATCTTCATCCGTTGAACTCTTGCGCGCTGTCGCCATGATAAACGTATAATATTATCCTGAAAGTTCCAATTAAGTTTCTGATTTGAAATACGTAATAATAATTGTAATATAAAATATAATACGTCACATACCACTGGAACTGATTCAAAAGAAAATTGTTCGTAATGATGCAACAGATTGAAACATTTCAATACTATTTTTTTTTAAATTCTGTCACACTTATTATCGAGAATATAAAACAAACGGTCGTACATTATCATTATAAATATTAAATATATATATCTTCGTTTCATATTATTAATTATATGAACTGCAATAATTTAAAATCATAACTCTTATCCATTATTATGCAGTAAATTACACCAGACCTCGCAGATTATTAAAAAATAATTGTTATCCATATAAGCAGAGAAGGAAAACTCGTGTTAATTGTTATTCACAACAAAAAATTAAGAGTTGTCACACATCACAAATATAATTATTAGTCAATTCTCACGTCGTGCTTACATGCACACTGGAACGAGACTGCAAAAGAGATTCCTTAACGGGGCATAAAATTTGTCCATACAATTTCTCTCACTTAACACCAAAGCGAAGCAAAAACTTCCTAGAAGCTGGTGGCAGTGGAGGGGGGGTGTGGACGTAGGGGTAAATTTCTAAAGGAAAGGAGGAGAAAGGAGAAACCTTACTTCAAACCGATGATCACACTTCTAACACCTTCTTACTCCCATATTCCCTCTAAAAAAGGAGAGAGAAAAATCATTGTCAGTAACACCTCTACGCCTCTCCCCCACCACAACTTACAGTCGTATAGAGAGCATAGATTGGCACTTCGCGTGCTATGAAGAACATAACCTAAGCATCCATCTTCACGCCTCTTACACCCCCACCACTGGCGCCTTCATCAACAGCAGCAGAAATATATTTCCTGCTAGAAATAGCCGCATTAGCACCATTTGTAGCAGTATTCAACACGTTGAGATGAGCGAAACATAGGTCTTCTAGCAGTGTTCCCTTCCACTCCTGCATCTGTGATTTATCCACGGATGGTGCGAGGGAAAAATGGGCTGTGGGGGGGATAGGTGGGCTGAGGCGCACGGAACAAAAGTCAGTGCTGCACTGGCATCAGTATAGCGTGGGTCGAATCCGAGCAAACGTGAGGGGGACAGATAATTTGATTACGAATTTAAAACGTTTAAATATACCATTACTGTTCCACCTAAAAAGGTAAAAAAAAGATAAATCTAGCCCTGTGACAGACCGTGAAGGCCCATAGGATTCTGAGACGTCGAGGTTCCCACATTTTCTAGACAGTCTCCTCACAGACGGCAGTGAGGTTGTCAGTCTTATACGCAGGCCGCGCGATACTCCCCAGGAAAATTATTTAATTAATTCCTGGTACTCATTTCTGTTAGAGGCTGAGTCGACACCAGGGCCATAGTGCGGCTGGAAGGATTAGGTCAACTGAAAATGTCCAATGGCCTCATCGGGATTCGAACCAGCGACTTTCCGGCTTGAAGCATAGTGCCTCAATCAACTACGCTACCGCGTGCCCCCACCAAAGTTGTGATTTCCAAAATTTACATAATGGCGCCCCTCGAGTTAAGACAACAAACATTTAATAACGTCCCCTTCTCAAATATGAACTTAAAAAGGAAGTGTTTCTAATTTTATTGAATTTTGAAACTCAGCTTATTTTAGATTTTCTGTCAAAATGAGAATTTTTATAAGTGTCATGATGCTATCAGAACTATAATGAATTCAATTTTACTATGAAGCTTTCATAGAATATACCAACCAAAGAGTGACCCCTTCCAGGTGGTGCGTCCCACACTTTGGAAATGACTGCTAGAAGAATAATTTATGTGGACATGTCTTAATTTCATAATTTTGGTACTAACGTTTGGTGCATTTTTTTTTTTTTTTATTTAGGTTTACTTTCAAAACATCAAGGGGGGCAGGTACATGATGTTTCCTCCCGCTGGTGCCCATATTCACAGTTCAGACGGAATTTTTATACCGGACTTGTAGTAGCTTATCAATAAATAACTCCGCGGAGCAGAGCCATTCTTGAGAAGCTAGCAGTCGCTCAGATAAGCAGGAAATTGCTCATATTTTATGGAGTCCAAGGCTCCATTATAAAAGTTCGTAGGCCCACACATATTGTTCCGAAATGTGTCAAAATTTGAAAGTCCGGAGCAACAAGAATAAATTAATAAATCTTATTTTTCTGTCTACTTCTAGGGATAGGCTACAACTGGTTCCAGTATCAGTCGAACTGTACTGGTTCTAGCGATGTTCTTTCTTCCTCGTGAACAAAACTTCAAACAGATTTTGACAAAAATAAATTTTATTTTAAAATTCTTTAATATCCATTGTGCAATCGAAACTACTGTTCATTCATCCATTAAAAACTATTAAATATTATAAAACTCATAGCAAATAATTTACCCGTTATTTTGCATGGATGTGAAATATAATTTCTTTATATTTAAGTAAGAACCTGTGTAAGGTCAGTTGATAATTTAGTGGAAAATCTCACCATTTTTTCTATAAACTTTCGTGTTATTAACTTCCCTTACTTTCTACTGCATCCTTTTGCAGTCATAAATGTTACCAAATGAAATACCGAAGCCGAAGTTTAACGCTATTTCCCACGAATAACGCGCATAAATTATCAATCACGACCATCTTCTTTGTGTAGTGTACTATACTTCAGGTATTCACATCAAAATATTATGAATATTCACAGAATAGACACAATACACTAAAACAACAGACTTATCGTTCGTTAGTGACCTATTACATAAATTTCATGCAAAGTGTTACGGATCGACAATTTGTTGCTGTAGGTTCGATTTCGTTTCACCGTAAAAATAAAATTTTATTAATGTTTAGAGAGTTCTAACAAATTTTGAAACCAGAGCCTCAAGGAAGAACTCGGGACTTAAGGCTAAGGAAGTAGATTCTTTTTAGTTTCTCGAAGTGGGGCGAGACTGAGTCAACTTGACACGCCAACCACTAATTGGCCTGTTGTGCCAGCCCCGGATGATAGATGATAAATGTGGAGCATTTGGTGGAATGAGAATTGGCAGGGGAAGCCGAAGTACTCAGAGAAGATCTACCCCAGTGCCACTGTCCACCATAAATTCCAAATGATTTGACCTGCGCTCAAACACGGGTCGCCGCGGTGGGAAGCCGGGGACTAACCGCTTGAGCTATGGCGCGACCTATTGCTAATGAAGTAACTGTTATATGGGTAAAATTAATTTCCGATTAACTTTAAAACTGGACTTGAAGTTGAATGTGACGCAGAAAATATTCTGTGTTTCCATAACCCATTAATAAAAAACAAACTCCGTGGCATGTAGTCCGCGAGCGAACCATACCGACCGAGCGACCGCCGCTTGCCAACGAAGTTAGTGCCAACTTTAGCCAATAGAGAGTGTCGCGTGGTCAACGCAACGCATCCCCACGGCGGTTAATCTCGGTTTTCTAGACCGGAGCCGTTAATTTTCCATTCAAGTAGCTCCTTAATTATCCTCACGAGGCAGAGTGGACCCCGTTCTACTTTTCAGAAAAATCTGGTAGCGCCGGGAATCGAACCCGGGACCTCTGGATCTGTAGCCAGAAACTCTGACCACTAGACCACAGAGGCGGTCTTCACTAGTAACATTAATGATGAATTGTTTGCAGAAAATGTAGCAACATTGCATACGTAATGTCAGGACAGAGACCGTTAAAATGTGTCACCTTTCAACACATGTGGACAAACGAATCTGCACAAATCACAAAGACCACAAATACCACAAAAAATTCTTCTTTACACAGAGGGATCTAACTAACCGCATGGCACAGAAACTTCCTTGACTGACCTGTTGTGTGTTCAGTTACTGAAGAAATGTCCTCTTCACATGCCACACAGAAAGCTTCAGCTCATGTCCGATGCCATACAAAGTAACAAATTGTATATTTATGTTCAAACAGAAAATATTCTGTACTCAAAGCAGCATATATGTCTCAGTTGTTTCGCAATGTTTTTATGTCTCCCCAGACAAATTTCGGGAACTTAAGTGCCATTTATCCTCGACCGACTCCTTTCATATCCTTTCCAAATCATTATTTATTGAACATTTATAGCTCAGTCGGTATAGCGACTGGTTACGGGCTGGACGACTGAGGGGTCGGAGTTCGAGTCCCGGTAGGGGGCAACAATTTTCTTCACATAGTCCAGACCGCTTCTGGGGTCCACCCAACTTTCTATCCAGTGGGTTCCGGGGGTAAAGTGGCCGAGGCGTGAAGATGGCCATTAACCTCTAACTAGTGTCGAGGACAAGAAAACGTGGCTCTATACATCCACTCCCCCATACGCCTTCATGGCGTAGTGCTTGATTAGCTAAGTACAGGTACAATTACGAATTTTTTATGCAAGAGGTGCTCGTTTCGAATATCAGATGGGACACTTGCTAAAATAACTGATATTATTTGTGGTTTACCTTATTTCATCCAGACGAATTCCTGGACATTATTTAAATTAGGCAACGACATATTTTAAGGCCCATTTATGTACCGCTGTAATCCATAGCGTTGTGCCTAGGGGGCATTAAGAAGACTAAATTCTAAAATTGTCCCATTTATAATCCCTTGTCACGAACCGCTTATAGAACACTGCTCTTTGTCGTAATCTTTCGTGGGAACGTGTTCGTTTGCCAAGCCGTTACTCAGTAACAGCTGTCGAATATTTACTTATTCCGTGGTCGTTGCCTAGCAGTCGGCGTTATTTATAAAATAATTATTAAGAATGGGGTTTTCATGTCACAATATTAAAATTAAAAACTGTATCAGGACATAATAAATTAAATGTAAAATTTTGGCAGCGTGCAGTAGATGTTTATGGACGTGATACTGAAGTATTATTAGCCTTTGAAATAGATGGAGGAAGATTAGGTACAAAACATAATAGGCCATATCAATAGATATGAAATAGTATTCAGCCGTCACACTTAAAGAGTGTCTGACATACACAGTTCACTGGATAACTGAAATTATAATAAACACAAATATATGAATAAAAAGTAAAAAAAAAAAAAGGTAAAACTATCCGTGTACCAGGCCGTGAAGGCCCATAGGGTTGTGAGAGGTCGAGGCTCCTACATTATCTAGACAATCGGCTCAAAGATGGCGGTAATGTTGTCAGCCTTACGCACCGGCGGCGCTTTACTCCCCAGGAAAATTATTTAATTAATTCCTGGTACTCATTTCTGTTTAAGGCTGAATCGACCTCAGGACAACAGTGCGGCTGGAAGGGTTAGGTAAATTGAAAAAATCCAATGTCCTCATCGGGACTTGAACCCGCGACCTAGTGGTTTGTAGCATAGTGCCTCAACCAACTATACTATCGCGTGCCCCCAAATATATGAACAGAGAAATGAAAACCATTGCGAGACTTCAGTTTCCAAAGACTTTGAATATGAAAATTACACTCTTTCTGGATCTCAGTGTAGTACCTTCTACCAAATTACACGGCGTCACATACCAGAAGACCAAAATTTTCAACTTTGATATAAACCTCAACTATGACTTTTAATATACGACACGCGGTTCGATTCCCGATGAGGTCATTGGATATTTTCAATTGATCTAATTCTTCTAGCCGCAATATAACTCTAGGTTAAAATCAGCCTCTAACAGGAATTAGTACCAGAAATTTTGCTGGGGGTAAAGCGCGGCCGTCGCATAAGGCCGAAAACCTCACCGCCATCTGTGAGTCGATTGTTTATAAAGTGTGGAAGCCTCGACGTCTCACAACCCCATGGGCCTCCACGGCCTGTTACAGGGATAGCTTTAAATTATGACTTTTAGTTTAGACTAATTCGTGATCAATGTTTTTGAAAATATTTTTCTAAATCATTTGTAGGAATATTAGGCTCGACGAAGAACACAGTGTCACTCCCGTTCCTCCCTCTCCAGTTAAAACAGAACGGATTTATTAAAAGTTCATTACAAATAATAACAGAAAATTTATAGACACTGTGACGAAATCAGCCGTTAGTGTCGTAACTACTAAAAACCAGTTTTACTGGCACTGTCACGCAACGTGTTTACATCAATGCCAGGAAATAGACACGAGATGAACAACAAATTAGAGGAAATTAATTTTCCCTTTTCAAAAATAGAAAGAAACTTTTCTTCAAATGAGCAATCCCTAAAATCGTAACGCCCCTGGAAGGTGCTCAATTAGCATGGGGTGTTACGCCCACCGTGATGACATAATTTCTTCTGCAACACGCAAAAAAAAAAAACCTCCGTGACCTTTAGTCCGCAAGCGAACTAGGCCAACCGAGTGACCACCGCTTGTCGGCGAAGTTAATGCAACTTTAGCGGATAGAGGGTGTCGCGTGGTTAGCGCAACGAATCCCCAAGGCCGTTAATCACGGTTTTCTAGACCGGAGCCGCTATTTCAATGAAATAGCTCCTCAATTATCATCACGAGGCAAAGTGGACCACGTTCCAGATCCACTACTTCTCAGAAAATCTGGTAGCGCCGGAAATCGAACCCGGGACCTCTGTATCTGTAGCCAGGAACTCTGACCACTAGACTACAGAGACGTTCTCTTCTACCACAAGCACCAAATTAAATTTCACTTCTTTTCTGTAGGCATCTAATTAAAATCTGGGCCCGAGGAATATCGAATACGGCTAGTGTCCATTCATTGTCCCTGGAGACAAATTCCAAATTCGTACCGCGATCAGACCATGGACGATAAATTTAAAATTCATTTTAATTCATCATTCATGAAACTAAATTTCTATTTGAGGTTATGTAAAGTCGTCCCACATTAATCGTAGTTAATTTGTTCCATGAAACATCGTTGTCAGTTAACGAACCAAATTCTAAAAATTTCTTTGCTCTTCATTCCACGGCCAACAATTCCATTCATTTTATTCATAAAAATACAACGATAAACAGCGAATGTTAATAAGATAACGCTACAACTCTAACAAAATGGCTGACTGACATGACTGTGCTTGTAAACATCGCAAATGCGCAGGCGCAATGACAGTCGTGGAGGAATGTTTAGGTACCCGTACATAACGTGTTTTGGGTTGGAAGGGATGCATGGATCGAATAGATGATTACGGGAACGTAAATTAGGAGGGATGAACGCTGTTGCCTTAATTTAGACACCTTCATTTATATTTTAGTATAGGAGTAATAAGTAGAGCCTGATAGCAGAGTCGGTAGAGCGACTAGCTACAGGCTGAACGACTGAGGGGTCGGAGTTCGAGTCCAGGTAGGGTCAAGAAGGTCGCGCGGTAGCGTAGTTGGTTGAGGTACTATGCTACAAGCCGGAAGGTTGCGGGTTCAAGTCCCGATGAGGTAATTGGATCTTTATCAGTTGACCTAATTCTTCCAGCCGCACTATGGCCCTGGGGTCGACTCAGCCTCTAGCAGAAATGAGTACCAGGAATTAAATAATTTTCCTGGGGAGTAAAGCGCGGCCGGCGCGTAAGGCTGACAACCTTGCCGCCATCTGTGAGCCGATTGTCTAGATAATGTGGGAGCCTCAACGTCGCACAAGCCTATGGGCCTCCACGGCCTGTTACAGGAATAGCTTTACTTTACTTTTTACTTATTTACGTAGTGCAGGCCGGCTCTGGGGTCCACCCAACCTCCTATCCAATGGGTACCGGGGGTTCTTTCCTCGGGGCTAAAGTGGCTGGGGCGTGAAGCTGACCACTCACCTCCAGTTATTGTCGAGGCCAAGAAATGTGGATCTATACAACCACTCCCCCATACGCCTTCATGGCATAGTGCTTAATTAATTAAGCACAGGGACAAATTTGAATTTTACCTTTATGCGAGCAGTAAGGTACCCTTGTGTTGAGTGGCCAGTCCGCCAGAGGTCTGCCACCCTCGAAGTGGTGCATGGTGGAAACTTGAAGACTGCTCTGAAATAGGTTGCTTTAAACAGGTGTTTCAGACGTCGCTATGTTCTCAGTACGAGGGCCTCCACAAATGTTCCTTACAGCCTGGTTCTCGTACGAGATCTGAGTTGTCGTTTTCATAATCGGTGATTGTGTTAAGATGTGCAGCCTGCTTCCGGAAACACATACATCCGGTCTGTCAACTACAGCACTGAACTCTCAGAAGTAGTAAAAAAGTAAAAAGGTAAAAGGCCGTGGAGGTCCATAGGGCTGTGAGACATCGAGACTCCCACATTTTCTAGACAGTCGGCACACAGATGGCGGTGAGGTCAGCCTTAGGAGCCGGCCGCGCTTTACCCCCAGTAAGATTCCTTGTAGTCGTTTCTGTTAGAGGTTGATTCGACCCCAGGGCCATAGTGCGGCTGGAAGGGTTAGGGCAATTTAAAAATTTAATGACCTCATCTGGAATCGACCCCTCGACCTTTCGGCTTCTAGCATAGTGCCTCAACGAACTATGCTATTGCGTACTAATTGACTGTAAAAAAAATATATATATATTTATTATTATATGCTGTTCCTGCTAATTTTTTGTAGGCTGTTCAACGACGTTTTCATTATAGAGATTATATAGTGTCGGATGGCAGTATGATAAATAACTGATGAATTGGTGAGGATATGGAAGGAAGCGGTAATGGACTAATAGAGGTAATATCAAGGAAGAATCCTGATAAGACTGAAAAAAGAAAACTATGGAAACTTTCTCATGAGAACAGGTGTTCCGGCGAGAATCGATCCGAGAACCCACCGAACATAAATCCTTACAAAATGACATGTCGGTGTGAACGTGATGAAATCAAAATGGTACAGTTCCGGCAAAGAGCGATGTTACGCACTCAGAAACGAATTTCGACGAGTCTGCTTGGTGAAGCAGGTCAGCCTGCCGCATGGCTTCTGGACTGGCAGCTAACCCCCACCACACTACTACACCTTCCCCTCGCTTTCTTCTCCTTTTAGTGACCAAATTTCAACGCAGTACGGTAGCATTTTATGCGAATCTTAAACAGCGTGATATAAATTCTCACATTATGAGCAAAGTTTGGAATAATGCGAATTCCCCCCCTAAAATTAGACTAGAATCGCGTATGTGTTTTAAAACGTTTCTTGAATTATGCGGGGTCTTCAGGAACGCATCCTCTCATTAAACGCGACTGACTGTACTTGTAGAGTGAAGTTCCACTTCTCAAATAGTGGGTCGAATTTTTCTGAAAATAAACTCTTCTGAAGTGATGTAACAACATTATTCCTTATACTGCATCAAATAACTTCCTTATTTTGTAACCAGCCATTCCTCGGATCAGAGATGAAGCCTCAAAACGTAAAGACCGAGGATGTGATAGGATGTTGCCTGGTCAGCGGTCTCTAATAAATTGTTGTTCAATACTCATAATAGGCAAGTAAAATTTAGATCACTTCAGGAAACAAATACTAAATTATAGTTGCTCAACGAATTTAAGCACTATGCAATGAAGGCGTATGCAGGAGTGGATGTATAGATCCACATTTTCTTGACCTCGGCATTAGCTGGAGGTGCACTGTCAGCTTCACGCCCCTGCCGCTTTACTCCCGGGGAAAGAGCCGGTACCCATTGGATAGGGGGTTGGTTAGACGCCAGAGCCGGTCTGGACGAGTTGGAGAAAATTCTTGACCCTACTGGGACTCGAACTCCGACCCCTCGGTCGTCCAACCCGTAGCCAGTCGCTATCCCCACTCCAATAATTATATTTACGTTCATTAAATTTAAATTCTAATAACTTATGTAATGGATTAATAGCGTAAAAGAAATCTGTCGCCGCCATATATTTCGTTAAAGTTCACCGACGTTTCGGAAGAACGTATCACCCCAATTTTCAGAGTCGAAGAATAAGAAACAAGCAAGAAGGTAAGCTTGGATTACTCGTCGGCCTTGAAGATATAGTAGAATAAGTTTCTCCGAAACGTCGAAGGCTTCCTAATGAACTACACAGGGTTACAAACCACAAGATCTCACTGTTCATAGTCACAGCTGTGAGAACCTCAATTTGAACGCGTTCAACTTAAGGTTTATAAGCAAATTTCTGAACCCCCTTCACCCCAAAATAGAATTTGGGCGGTCACGGATACATGCGGGACTCAGGCTTTCTCAAATCTTTGTCCCGGAACGCCAAGGAGTATGAGAGAGGGCTGCGGGTGCATCGTACATCATCTGCAGGCACCCCATTGGTTACCGATGAGGCATGCGCACTGGGCCGGCCAAAGGGAGAGTACCACCTCACGTCCCGTGTTCCTTATTCGCCATTGTACTTGATTGTAGTAATATAAATGGCCCGTTACGCTACTTACATTAGAGTTCCTGTAGAGTCCTGAATGGAGAATCCTATTTTACGAGGGGTTTCTGCTTCCCCACTCTCTGTCCCTCTCTATCCCTTTATCCCCCCTACTCAATAATCTCTCCGCACAGCAGTATCAAGATTTCAGTCATGTGTCCCACAAGGAATCCCCGGCCCAGCAACTCAAATACTCGGAGTATGGGGAAATCCCCGTGACGACTGTGAAATGTCACGGTAAACGTTGCTTTGTTTCGCCTTCATCTGAAAATATGCAATAAACATTAATAATTAACTTCCGAATTTATTAACAGGAGCCTTTGCCGGTGGATCCGTATGGGTGTGAAACTTGGTCTGACTGAGGGGGTTTGAGAACAGGACATTGAGGAGAATATTTGGACCGAAGAGAGATGAAGTGACGGGAGGTTGGAAAAAACTGCATAATGAGGAGCTTCATAACTTGTACACTTCTCCAAGTATAATTAGAATGATCAAGTCAAGGAGGATGAGGTGGGCAAGGCATGTAACACGAATGGGGGAGAAGAGAAATGCATATAGGATATTGGTGTGAAAGCCATAAGGTAAGAGACCGGTGGGAAGACCAAGGCGTAGGTGGGCGGACAATATTAAAATGGATCTTAGAGTGATAGGATGGGATGGTATGGATTGAATTGGTCTGGCTCAGGGTAGGGACCAGTGGAGGGCTCTTGTGAACACGGTAATGAAACTTCGGGTTCCATAAAATGCTGTAAAATTCTTGAGTAGCTGCAGAATTGGCGACTCCTCAAGAAGGGCTCAGCTCAATGAGTGAGTGAGTAAGTAAATTAACTGGAGCCGGAATAACTTAGTCCATAACCTAAGCTGCAAGTCTGGAAAATAAGGTATGAGATTCGATTCCCGGCAGGTGTAGGAGACTATATGCTATCTGCAGTGTCCAGACCGGCACTGAAGCCCGCCAAGTCTCCTCTCCAATTGGAATCGGAGGTACTTAATTAGTGGAAAAGTAGCCAAGGCATGAAGCTGACTTATCACCTACATCTAAACTTCGTGACGGCTTCATACAGACCTTACGGACGAATTGTCATGTTTATTTAACGATTCTGATTCACAGCTCAAGTTGAAAATAGAATTTAGCAGCTTCTGTCGTATTAACGCCTTAAAAAACGTGGAACATTTAAGCTCATGCGCAGAAACCCACGTCACNTCACGCCCCGGCCGCTTTATCTCCGGGGAAAGATCCCTCGGTATCCATTGGATAGGAGACAGGTTGGACACCAGAGCCAGTCTGGAATCTGACCCGTCGGTCGTCCAGATTGTAGCCAGTCGCTATATTGACTGAGCTATCCCGGCTCCTATTATTATTATTATTATTATTATTATTATTAACAGTAACTTTTCTCTGCTCAGTTGCTCCTTCTGCCTTTGCCCTTTGCTCGAGCTTCTGCTGCCAGTAAAGTTTGCAAAAACGGAGCGATTTTATTTTATAAATAAGTAAGTAAAAAGAAACACATCTCTCCCTGTTACAGACCGTCGAGGTGCCCACATTTTCTAGACAGTCGGCTCACAGATGGCAGTGAGACTGTCAGCCTTACACGCCGGCCGCACCTTTACCCCCAGGAAGATTCCTGGTACTCATTTCTGTTAGAGGCTGAGTCGAACCCAGGGTCATAGTGCGGCTGGAAAGATTAAGTCAGTTAAATACAATTACCTCATCTGGACTCGAACTCGCGACCTTTAGGCCTTTAACATAATGTCTCGTGCCCCTAAAAATATATTAGTGGGTGGGGTTGAACAAAACTGTATATATACGGTTGGGAAAGTAGCAGGGACTATTGGAGGGTTGAAACTAATTAGCCATCACAGGTGACCAACGATTCATCATCAGCTGATATAAAAAGATTGGGATAAAGAGCGCATGATAGTCAGCAATCATTCATGGAAGAAGGGGCAGGGGGCAGGGGTAGAGAAGAAATCTTTGGAATGGTCCATTATGTAATAGCCACAATCTCTGTGTTCCCTCCCATGCACGTCATAAAGGGGTATTGTAGTGTGAAATGGATGGAGTGAGGGTACGGTGTAATGGAGTTCTGAAAAATGGTGGGGGGGCGAGATAACTGAACGCACGCCACTTCACAACGCAGCTCCTATCTCACTTCCGAAACGTCATCTGGGGAAAGGAATTCAGGAGTTCAAATCTTCGATCTCCGAAACAATTTTTATTCTCTTCAAGTTTTCGAGAAAATACAAGAGCTCTACTTGTTTCTTTTTGCTGATTTTATTCACTTACTCTTAGGCCTTGAAGATGGAGGCAGTACGTTCCTCAGCAACTTCAGTAAAGGTATATCAGACCAAACAGTTTCACGTCTTACCCCTTGGCCTGTAGTCCGCAAGCTAACTATACCGACCGAGCGACCGCCGCTTGTCGGCGAAGTTAGTGCCAACTTTAGAGGATAGAGGGTGTCGCGTGGTCAGCGCAACGCATCCCCACGTCCGTTAATCTCGGTTTTCTAGACCGGAGCCGCTATTTCCTTGAAATAGCTTCTCAGTTATCCTCATGAGGCTGAGTGGACACCGTTCCAGGCCTACTACTTCTCAGAAAATATGGTAGGGCAGCGAATCGAACCCGGGACCTCTGGATCTGTAGCCACGAACTCTGACAACTAGACCACAGAGACGGTCGCCGCGTCGTACCTAGCTGTAAAATAATTTTATGACAGGAATATTGAATAGCGTTAATGGAAAATAAATAAAAAGTTTACAGGATGCGGGTGCTTGGAGCGTCTAATTTCCTATACGTGTCTCTCTCCCAGGTTCCTGCATGGTTCGTTTCATTATTCTCGCCCTAATGAACGTTACAGAATCACTGCAGTACGGCCCATTAGCCGGCAGGACAGACTCTCGCCCTCACTAGTCTGCAACCCCGGACAATGAAAACTAATATGGTGAAGGAAAATATGAAAGCCTGGGAAAATGCGCATCTGGCTAAAATGTTATATAACGTTGGCACGGGGGTGAAAGATGGGCTGGGGTGCCACATCCCCCCCCTTTCACCACCATATCTTTCCTCTAAAATGTTATTATGTGCCAGTTCCAGAGGTAGATCCTTTAGCTGCCAGCACAAGGGGCTAGCTGAGTGGTTCGTGCAAGCGGGTGCTTTAAGTTACACTGTTGCTTGTTATTTTATGGCACAGGCCTAATTATATTAATTAACGCGGTAGCGTAGTTGGTTGAGGGGCTATGCTACAAGCCGGAAGGTCGCGGGTTCAAGTCACGATGAGGTCATTGAATTTTTTTTTTTTCAATTGACCTAATCTTATGGCCATGGGGTCGACTCAGACTCTAACAGAAATGAGTACCAGGAATCTTCCTGGGGGTAAAGGGCGGTCGGGGCGTAAGGCTGACAACCTTGCCGCCATCTGTGAGCCGATTGTCTAGATAATGTGGGACCCTCAACGTCTCACAACCCTATGGGCCTTCAAGGCCTGTTACAGGGGTAGCTTTATTTCTTTTTAATTTAAATGATTTTCTATAATGATATAAATTTTAGACTGTGATATTTAGCACATGACTCAAATACATCATCATATTTCTATAAATTTTACTAGTCGTGTATATACACTGGACCCCCTTTGTGGTCCAGTGGTCAGATTTCCTGGTTACAGATCAAGAGGTCCCAGATTATATTCCCGGCCCTACCAGATTTTCTGGGAAGTAGTGGGTCTGGAATAGGGTCAACTCAGCATCATGAGGATAACTGAGGGGCTACTTGAATGGAAAAGTAGCGGCTCCGGTCTAGAAGACCTAATAATTAAGGGCCGTGAGGTTTCGTTGCGCTGACCACGGGACACCGTCTATCCGCTAAAGTTGGCACTAACAAGCGGCGGTAGCTCGGTCGGTATAGTTCACTTGCGGACTACAGACCATGGAGTCTGTTTGTATTCCTGCATTTATCGTGTGTAGTGTTTATGTATCTGCTGTGTACTTCCGTGAGTACCCTTTCACTCGGTTATAGCGGACATCTCCCTCCCATTGGTCCGTTATAACGAAGGTTTACTGTATATTTATATGTGGATTATTTAACGACACTATCTGTAACTGAGACTAAACCGCTTCGAATATGAAGATGATGAGTGAATAATATGCTGAGAAGGTATATGAAAGGAAGCGTTCATATCCTGATTTCAAGTACTAACCCGGGTTTTCCCTGAAGGGAGGTCTCCTTCTATATGAACGGTGATTGGAAACACGTTGGCATGGCAACCTTGTGCAGCATATAAATTTGGCAAGCATTCTTTTGGGAAAGGTAAAAATGTCAAACCCGGTCACGGTAGCCGAGCGGTCTAAGGCGTGCACTGTCTTCGCTCGCTCGGAAGCCGGGATCGTGGGTTCGAATCTCACTCAGGGCATGGATGTTTGTGTGCGTTTTTCTGCGTTGTGTACAGGTGGAGGCCTTGCGACGAGCTGATCACCCGCCCAAGGAGTCCTACCGAATGTGTAAGATCTAGAAAAACCGAAGTGAACGGAGAAGTTCATGGAGGTAGGCCTAGGCCCACTGGGGCTGTAGTGCCAAGGAAAACAAAAATGTCGAAGGATAAAAAGTAACGGTGTAATTCATACAGTTCTTCTCAGATTGCAAATTACAAGTAAGACAATGCAGTGCGCTTCACAGTGGGCTGGTCTCGTGACAACAGGTCACATAAGCGCCTTCCTCCACCGCCCTACAACAGTTCTCTTTCACGCCTCGTGATTTCGCTTCAGTTAATTCTAGACGTCATGAAGGCAGACGTTCGGCGGTCTCTTTTATAATCTACAGTTCCAGAACTGTGATCTTTCTCTTTACAAGGAGTTTCGAAAGTAGGGATTTGTGACACAATTATGTGTGGTCTACAGTTCTGTGGATTCTTTTAAGACGCAGGAATCAGCGAGTTTATATAGCGATATGAAAGATGCATGTTGAACTCGAAAGAAATTTAAAGTGTGGAGTCTTAATTTAATTGAGGTATAACCCTGAAATTTGTCTCGAGGGACTGAAGAAAGCCAAAAGAAATGTTGAGTGAGAATAGCTGCAAATGATTTGACAGTACCTCGATTCACAAACAACTTGCTAACATATATCCTTAGCGAATCTTAAACAAAGGGGGAACAGCGCTGCCCGGACCTCAGAGGACAGCAAATAACACCACAATCTCCCGTTTTCACAGAAGAGGCACGAAGAAACAAACATCAGTGTTTCAAGATTATAAATATTAAGAACATAATATATTATTAACTTAAACAAAACTTAACTATAATTAAATTAAAACAATTAAACTCCGTGGTTTTAGTCTGTAAGTGAACTATACCGACCGAGCGACCGCCGCTTGTCGGCTAAGTTAGTGCCAACGTTAGCGGATAGAGGGTGTCGCATGGTCAGCGCAACGGATCTCCACGGCCGTTAATCTCGGTTTTCTAGACCGAAGCCGCTATTTTAAGGAAATAACTCCCCAATTATCCTTACGAGGCTGAGTGGACCCCGTTCCAGACCCACTACTTCTCAGAATATCTAGTAGCGCCGGTAATCGAACCCGCACCTCTGGATCTGTAGCCAAGAACCCTGACCACTAGACCAAAGAGGCGGTCTGCTCGCCCTAATAATATGTGATAAAGAGTACAAAATATGAAGCTCTTCACTACGTAATCTTCTCCATTCTAGTATTTTTCCTCTCTCGCAAGCCAATATAGTATTCACCTCGGCACCCACCGCATTTCCGACACATTGATTGAAAGTCGGCAGAATACTAAGTTTTACGTAATTTTCTTTTAATGACGGTGACTGAATATTTGGCCAACCCCTAGAAACGGCTTCACTTCGTGTAGTTACACCTTATTATTTCCATGGTCAGTGATGTTTTAATGTCACTTTTAACAAGTTCGTGGTGGAACTGTACACTCCTCTCAAGAATATACCCGCCTACAAACTACGTTATGTTTTGTATTATTTATTCGAAAATTATGAAAATCAAAATTTATACATATATATAGGAAGGAGTAATAGCCGGTTACGGTAGCCGAGCGGTGTAAGACATGTACTGTCTTCGCTAGCTTGGAAGCCGGGATCGTGTGTTCGAATCCCACGCAAGACATTGATGTTTGATGTGTGTATGCGTTTATTCTGTGTTTAGGTAGAGGCCTTGCGACGAGCTGATCACTTATCCAAGGCGTCCTACCGTCTGTAAATAAGTAAAATAAAAGTAAGTAAAGCTATCCATGTAACAGGCCATGCAGGCCCATATGATCAAGAAACTGAGAAATCAGCCCTATGCTACAAAATGGGAACTAGGGCCGAGGAGGGAGGAGAAGGGGAAATAGGGCTGAAAGTAATATTAATTAAACTTTTCCGTGCTACGCAAGTATGTATGTATACACAGCCCTTGGGGTTTGAGGTCAGTTTAGATACAATAATTTAAATTAAAAATAGAATGTAATTGGTTATATTGCTACATTAGGTTTTGTTTACATTATGTTAAATTGGGTTAGGCTAGGTTAGAGGCGTATGTCTCTAGATGATTTTTTATTTTAATTATTAAAAAATTCGGCACCTAAAATGTGACTATTTAAGGTACGCAGTTTTTTAGTCACAGGTTATATAATTGTTTCAGTACCTGTACTTGTACGTCACAGAGCATGAAGAGGGAAATTGCCTGAGTAAGATAACTGAAGATATCTGTTGCAACACTTCAGATGACGTGCCTGCTTGGAAGTCATTTTATTTTCTGGTGTGATTCTGTGTTGTTGTGAATCGCATCTAGTTCTCGAATAGTATAAAATTAACTGCGACGTAACAATAAGACATCCTGTCGTTTTAATATTATTACAGTGTGTTTATATTCGGTTTATAGAAGTTCCATGAAGTATCGTGAATTTAAATAAAAGAATTTTCTGTAGTTTAGTCAGTAGATCTGATTTTTTCTTCGTACTAAATTAAATATATAGCCCTAAACTAAAGATACATTAACACATTCGTCTCAATTATAGAGCATAAATGTTTCTTCTAAAAGTTTAAACATTAAATGGCACTCAAAAACTATAGGCTAACAAGTTGGAAGGCCACACCACTGTCAGAGATAATCTGTAATTTGTTCTTGCTACTGAATTACTGCACGTATGGCTTTGATAATATTAAGCTACATCATTTGTCTGACTGTTGTAAAACACGGAGTGACTGGAATAAACGTAAATGATATTTTAAACGTGAACTACCTACCCGGAACTTTTTTACTTGATAATATGATAACAGACGTGAACAGTGATGCCAACATAACCTCAAATTTTAACACTTCTGCTGGGAACTGGAAAGACGCTTTCTATACCATGGATTTCCACCGGTAAGTGAATGACCCAAACAGAGTTAAGTTTGCTTTATGTGATATTTGTGTTCCTCATGGCAGCGACTATGGACAATAATCTTCTGGGAAGTGAGGCTGTGCAGTCTGGTAGAAGTTTATCGACATTTCGGAATAACATCTTGCGTATATGTTCAGGGATTAAAAATTACAGCATGGTGCCATAACCGAGAAGACAACAATATGGATCTTCATAGCTGTGAGAACCTCACATCTTCATAATGCTGAAGCGTGTTTTCCATTTTAGTCTATAATCTTCTATTCTTCTACAGAGTGAGCACAAAGTATCTTCACGATTTCAGAAATGTATTCTGAAACATTCATGCGAGATAATATATCCGAACTTTCATACATGAATAGTTCTGTCTTCCGGGATATAACTCCGTATAGTACGCTGGATAGCAAGCAACATTTCGGATGAATATATCGCCTCCATCTTCAGGGCTGAAAATGAAGCCAAGTAAGAGATCGCCTTTGCTTGTCACGTGCTTTTATGCTGGTTTCTTGCTTGCCTTCTTCTTCGATCTTGAAGATAGAGGCGACATGTTACTCCGAAATGTCGATTAACCTTCAGTGGACCACACGGCATTGTATCCTGGAAGATAAAACTCTTCAAAGTATTTTTCTCTCTAACTAACGAATTTAGATTCATTAAATAACTTGCGTTTAATATAAGTAATACTTGATATTCATATGTCGATTTAGTGGACTGCCTCTGTGTTGTAGTGCTCAGAGTTCCTGACTGCAGATCCAGAGGTCCGGGTTCGATTCCCGGCGCTAGCAGATTTTCTGAGTAGTGAGTCTGGAACGGGGTCCACTCAGCCTCGTGAGGACAATTGAGGAGCTATTTCAAGTAAACAGCGGCTCCGATCTAGAAAACCGAGATTAACGGCCGTGGGGATGCGTTGCGCTGACCACGCGACACACACTATCTGCTAAAGTTGGTACTAACTTCGCCGACAAGTGGCGGTCGCTCGGTCGGTATAGTTCGCTTGCGGACTAAAACCACGGAATTTGTTTTGTTATGTCGATTTAGTGCGGTCGCGTTCTCTCTTTGGCCCCAGTCATCACTATCGGCTATAAACTATGACGATATTTATTATTTTTGTTAACTATGGCGTCTATGAAGGAAAGAAGTTTACAATTGGCGAAAGAAGTCAGAATTAATTACAATTAGTAGTTAATTTTAATGCTTACGTAAAGCATATTCAGCGAACACCCCCTTCCTTATTTTAGTTTAAAAGAAAAGAATCCCCTTAAAGATTCGTTAAATAACAATTTCACTGCACTCTTAAATATTCAAGTGGCGTAGCCGGTTGAGGCACTATGCTACAAGCCTGAAGGTCGCGGGTTCGATTCCCGATGTCATTATATTTTTCAATTGTCCTAATCCTTCCAGCCGCACTATGGCCATGGGGTCGACTCAGCCTCTAACAGAAATGAGTACCAGGAATCTTCCTGGGGGTAAAGGGCGGCCGGCGCGTAAGGCTGACATCCTCACCGCCATCTGTGAGCCGATTGTCTGTAAAATGTAGGAGCCTCGAGGTCTCACAACCCTATGGACCTTCACAGCCTGTTACAGGGATAGCTTAACTTAAATATACAATATAATTCAATGGATTCACACAGAGTCCTGGAGTGTGTGAGAAAGAAATGTAAGGACATTAATATATTTACAGGAAGATGATGAACGAGTACCTCTGCCGAAGCTACGTGGCAGAGGAGATTCTGAGTGATATGGGGGTCACAAATGCCCCCAACGCCAACAGCAGAGTGGGCAGCCCCGCGGCGGCACCAAAAGATTTTTCAGGAACAGAAGCCGCTGTTGGTCATAATTCCCGTCCCAGGAAGATTGATCTCAGTGCCATTAAGGAAAGTCTTCTGGCAGACCAAGGCTCTTCTCACTACAAGAACTGGCTAGCCAGGTGAGAATGGGACTAAGTCATACCTTTACACGCTTAACGTCAGCGTGTATATTCCCTTTATCAACTTATAAGCGAAGTGGTTGGTTTTCATGATGTAAGAGTTGAGGTTAAGAACTAGCGTATAAGCCCTACTACAAGGTGATTTCCTGTTTTGAAAACGAGGAAATCAGGCAAAATATTTATGACAAAAATGAGCATGTCATATCATTAAGTAAATAAATCTGTGGAGATGAGTGCTTCTTGAGAAGCTAACAGTCCCTCAGTTACTCAAGAATTTCCCAGCATTTGATGGAACAAGAAGGTTCCTTAGCGTATTCACAAGAGCCCTCCACTGGTCCCTTTCCTGAATCAGATAAACCCAGTCCAAATATTACATCATTAAGAAATAAATTCAAATTTAATACCTTAAATATATTTCAATGTATTTTCACAGATGTCGTTAGATCCCTTGTTCAGATCTATGCTACATCAGCAGACCGGCGACCACATTTCGCTAATATCCACATTTCCTGCCTGTACTGTTTCACAGACTCCCACATCACAAATTTTACTGGTGTTGGACAGTCAAATCGGTGGATGTACTCACTCTGCTTAGCTTTAAACGAATCTGTTTTGAGGTAACCCTCTACCAACAACACATGCTTCTCTACAATGGACGCCACATTGCTTACTGTTGCACTGCGCACTACCTACTGCGCACATGAGTCACTCATACGAGTAATGGCCCTTGTCCTTTAATATATGACGTTACTAACATACCTAACATTGGGTTTTCGTTTACAAAACCCACTCTGCAGAACAACAACGCTGGAAGACATTTACCGTCACTACGAAGACTTGGCTGCTGAAGACGATGCCTCGCACGACGAGACGAAAACCGCGAGTCCCGAATACGACGGTGAAGTGACAGGTTACGCAGTGGAACAGACACCCATGCCCGGCAAAGGACCCGTGAAGAATGGGCACAGCGGCGGTGGTGGTTACAGCTATGGAATACCAGGAGGCAGCGCCCCCAGCGGGGGCGGTGGCTACAACTATGGAGGGGCAGGAAGCAGCGCCCACGGCGGTGGAGGTGGCTACAACTATGGAGGCAGTGATCATGGTCACAGCAGTTCAGGTTAATTTCATTTCCCTATATATATAATAAAATCGTTATGGTACTGCGTGAGTTTACTGTAACACAATGGACCGACAGAGCGCAGCACTCTCGCTGGTTGTGTATAGCACTAACTCTGTTAGTACATAATATGGCCAAAATAGTCAATCTGTCGTGTTTCTCATGAGAAATCGTGTTTACATCTTCTTGAAACACATGTCGTCGTTATTCGACGTTAAGACCTCCAGAACGAATTATTTCAGGGCGTACAGTCCCAATAAATTAACATCCATTGAACTCAGACTTGCTCCGAATTGGGTATAGCGATGGGCTGGACGACCCTGGTTTGATTCCCGGCAATGTAAGTTTTCCCTCTTATCAACAGCGTCCAGACTGACTCTGGGGCCTACCCAACCTCCTATCCAGTGGGTACCGGGGGCTTTTTCCTTGGGGTAAAGCTGCCGGAGTGTGAAGATGACCACTCACCGTCATCTAGTGTCGAGGTCAAGAAATGTGTAGCTATACCTTCATTTCTCCTTATATATCCTCATGGCATCGTGCTTAATTAAGCACAAGGACAACTTTACCATACTTTAGTCCGAATTCTCGGACGTTCGACTCGAAGCTCGAACTTCGGACCATGTAATGTTCTTCTAGAAAGCCCCGGATCTCAGCGATCACTCTTCCGGCGACCTCTGCCAAGCTGACTTCTTTCCAGGGGTCTCCTATCTGAATTCGACGAGATACTAAATATGTTGGATTTTCACCAAATGTTGATCTAATTCAATTACTAACTTTTGGGTGTTATCCATCGTCTTAATATAAAGAAAACGACGTTTCGGAGAGTTGACTCTGTCTCCGTCCTCAAGTAAAAAAGCTTATTCAGTTAGGCCAAAACAGCAGAACTAGTCCTCACCTCCGAAATATTGTTTTAAGTAAAATAAGTAAAAAGGTAAAGCTATCCCTGTAACAGGCCATGGGGGCCCATAGGTTTGTGAGACGTCGAGGCTCCCACATTTTCTAGACAATCGGCTTAAAGATGGCAGTGAGGCTGTCAGCCTTACGTGTCGGCCGCCCTTTACCCCAGGGAGATCCTTGGTACTCATTTCTGTTAGAAGCTGAGTGAACCCCAAGACCTTAGTGCAGCTGGAAAGATTAGGTGAATTGAAAAAAAAATCCACCTCATCGGGATTCGATCCCGTGACCTCGCGGCTTGTAGCATAGTGCCCCTCAAGTAAAATAAGACGACAAACAATGCCCAAAAGCAAGCATTGTATTAATATTACACTGTCACGAACCTTTAGATCTCAATGAATTTAACTGTTTATAAGATGTTTAATGTTCTGGTACCTGGAATTGTAATTCTTAGCGATCCGTGCTCTAATGTTCTGCAGGCTCCAAACGTAAATTTAAATAATTCTGACAACGCCGGGTAGATCAACTGGTAGTTCACAGTAGGTGTAGCTAGCAGACCACGGGCTGGATAGCCGAGGAGTCCGTGTCACCTTCCGGGAGGGGCAACAGGCAACAGACTTACTCTGGAGCTCACCCAGCCTCCTATCCAATGGATTCAACTGGCTCTTTCTCCATAGGGAATTCGGACGAAGCGTTAAACTGTCCACTCATTTCTATCCACTGCCGAGATCAATAATCCCCCCCTCATACATATTCATGGCATGATGTCAATTAAAAAAAGGGACTTACACGTTTTAGGTAAAATGGAAGCCATATTTTTCAACATCTGTCATTCTACGTCTACATTAACGGAATTCGATATTTTTATGTACAGCCGTGTATATTGCAACGCGGTTGAGTGATTATAGACGGGGTTTGGATTGGTTATCGGATTTATTGAACACTTACAGAGAGTAACTACAAATAACTACGACAGTCTCACTGAGTTACACACTCAAAACATCACTATAACTACAGCACACATTGACTCTTCTCAGTCATCACTAGCCGTTGCTTGGTAGTGGCATCCAACGGTGGACATTACCCTCACTCTGGGTTCCCGAAATATCCCCGGCCTCAGCTACCAGTTTCTCACTTCTCACAACTGATTCAACTGCCCAGGCCATCTTACACCAAACTCCTCTTCTAACTGCCGTCTCAAGACTGTTTTGTAATGGCAGCTGGTCCTCGTTACTTAACCCCGGCACGGACCGCACAGAAAACGCCTCTTCCATCATTCTTTCTTTGACGGGGAAACAAAATGTTCACGGCTCTTGTAATGTCGCCGGTTTACACAGATGTTACTTGCCAATGGATATTAATTTCAGTCTTACTTTCCTATAGGCTACAGCAGTTTTGGTGGACCACATACAGGCTACGGTTACCATTCGAGCCTCAAGTCCGACAAAGCAATGGCGCTCAAGGACTTGTTTGACCTAGCCCTAACAGCTCTTGCGTTCAAATGTTTCGGCCTCTTCGTCCTCAACGTCATCATGTGCATATATGGAGGGGTATGTATCCGTTGTGCAACTTGCTAGTGCTCAAATTATATTTAGGCTAGCTAAAGTAGCCATACTGTCTTCGCTCGCTTGGAAACCGGGATCGTGGGTTCGAATCCCACTCAGGGCATGGATGTTTAATTTGTGTGTGTGCGTTTTTCTGTGTTTGTGTACAGGTAGAGGTCTTGTGACGAGCTGATCACCAGTCCAAGGAGTCCTACCAAATGCGTAAGATCTAGAAAAACCGAAGTGAACGGAGAAGTTCATGGAGGTAGACCTAGGCCCACTGGGGCTGTAGTGCCAAGGAAAAGAGAAGTAACCATTCTTCCTTAAACTAAACCATTATGAAATAATTACGCACACCATACATAACTGGGCTACAGTTCCTTTCCTAGGAGCATTTCTGGCGCGTGTTGGCGAAGCGCTGATCAATTGTGTGGCTATGTGGAAACAGCTCGGTTTGTACCAAAATTTCGCTTAGACTCGCTTGGTCAGTGCAACGAATCCCCACGGCCGTTACTTTCAGTTTTCTAGACCGCAGCCACTACTTTTCCATTCAAGTAGCTACTCAGTTATCCTCACGGGGCTGAGTGGACCCCGTTCGAGACCCACTACTTCTCAGAAAATCTGGTAGCAGCGGGAATCGAACCCGGGACCTCTCGATCTGTAGGTAGGAACTGCCAGTGCCAATCATTGTCGTTATTTTGAGCAAGTGTGAACTCGGGTAATGCTTGCTACCATTCAGACAAGAACCTTCTGTCTTCTCGTCTATCAAAAACATAAAAATCAGAACATACAAAACTATAATTTTGCCTGCGGTTCTGTATGGGTGTGAAACTTGGTCTCTTACATTACGGGGGGAACACAGACTGAGGGTATTTCAGAACAGGGTGTTGAGGAGAATATCTGGACCGAAGAGAGATGAAGTGACAGGAGTTTGGAGAAAACTGCATAATGAGAAGCTTCATAATTTGTTTTCTTCTCCAAGTATAATTAGATTGATTAAGTCAATGATGAAATGGACAGGGCATGTAGCACGAATGGGGGAGAAGAGGAATGCATATAGGATATTGGTGGGAAAGCCAGAAGGAAGGAGACCACTGGGAAGACCAAGGCGTAGGTGGGTGGACAATATCAAAACAGATCTTAGAGAGATATGATGTGTGGTATGGATTGGATTGATCTGGCTCAAGATATGGACCAGTGGAGGACTCTTCTGAAGACGGTAATGAACCTTCTGGTTCCACAAAATTCAGGGAAATTCTTGAGTAGCTGCAGAAGTGGCGGCTCTTCAAGAATGGCTCAGCTCCATGAGTAAGCAATAATACCATAAACTGTCAATATTAACTTTGTGGAATTAGAGATTCATTTTGTGGATCTTCCGCCAATATACAGAAAATAAGCCCCATTAAGAAGTACAACTTTTACTCTAAACGTCTTCTAACTTGGCATATATTCAATCCTACAAGTGGCAGTTGCAACTTCAACACTGCTAAGCGGTTCTTTCTTGGGAAAATGATATAACAAATCCCCGAAAGGTGCAAATGAAGGGAACAAATTCCGTCCATATGTCTATATAGTTGAAATAAGTGTCAACAGATGTCATATGCTGCCAAAAAATATTAGTTTTTGTATATGTCAAAATTTTCGACACTTAGCACCTACAGGGTTAAATTCATTCTAAAAACAATATATTGTAGGGTTGGATAATAGTCGCTGCAAGAGAAGACGGAGTCAGAGGAAAATGACGTAACCAGCAGAGACTTCAGAAGGAAGGGAAGGTGATCCACCGTTAGGCTATTCGGGACGAACAGTTTTAAGGAGGGAGCAATGTGGCGTATTTACGTCATGCGAGAGTTGTTGAGCCGTTACCTCAAAGCGCGTTGCGTAACCTCGTTGTTCCATTGTTGCGATCGTGTATCGTGTGTTTACCGGCCCGTTAGCTAGCAAAACACTATCAATCCATGCTATAATATACTTATATGCCTACAATAATTATCGGTTCTATGATATGGTAGGATTTCTGTACTTGGCCGATCAATAAATACAGCATTCATACATGGCGATATGCCCTGAAATCCGAACTGAATATAACCATGGTGACAACGAATTCAGACATATTTAACACTTTACTATAGAGAGTGATTCACTTGCACAGGGTGGAACAGTTACTACGCCAATGGGAACCGAGGATGTCGGCCGGCAACGCTCACAGCGCGCGGCGTCCTACCAGCCATCTTCCGCAGAGACGCTGAACGCCATGTCCATGCGCGTGCTCAGATCCATCGAGGTGTTCTTCACTATGCAGAATGACGACGGAGAGTGTCTACGACACACGCTCTGTGACAACAATCGCTTCTCCAGGCGGCTGGAAGGCACAGACCGTATCTGGCTTCCAGTCTGGAGGTAAACATGCTTGTCCTAAAGGCGGATGTCGAGGAATAGTGGGTGAGCGCCAGTAGAGGTAACCTACAAAGCTGGTAGTTAAACTGGGGCAACTATCATGTCTTCAGACATGGAGGCTATAAAGTTGTGGTGCAGATAACACATTTGGAGAAAATGTCAGTGCTCTTCGTTCTTCTTAATTACCGCTGTGGCCGACTTTAATACCATATAAAGATGGTAACATTAATATGGTGTAGTGGTCAGAGTTCGTGGCTACAGATCCAGAGGTCCCGGGTAAGATTCCTGGCGCCACCAGATTTTTAAAGACGTAGTGGGTCTGAAACGGGGGCCACTCAGCCTCACGAGGATAACTGAGCAGATATTTCAAGGAAATAGCGGTTTCGGTCTAGAAAACTGAGATTAACGGCCGTGGGGATTCGTTTCGCTCATCATGCGACACATTCAATCCGCTAAAGTTGGCACTAACTTCACCGACAAGCGGCGGTCGCTCGGTCGGTAGAGTTCGCTTGCGGACTACGGGCCAGGGAGTTGTTTTAATATAACAGAGTTGACACTGGCTCCGAGAGTCGTGAGATATAAAAATATTAGTCCCGCATGACCCAGAATCAAGAATGGTGCTGGTGAGGGCCATCAGCAATTTACCGTAGAATTGATGCACCTATATATTGTCACCATTTTATGTGCTGTGAGTACAGACTGGGTTTGGATTGATGACCGGATTTATTGGATTCTTTGATTAAGTGCGTGACTACACTTTACAGTTCACTGTTTTACACACACTGATATCCACAGTCACGCCTTCACTGCCGTTGCTTGGTAGCGGATTCCAAAAGCGGGAGTTTCCCATCCTCTGGGTTCCCGAACTGTCCCCGGCCTCAGCTATCATCTTCTAACAGTAACAGCTCACAACGATTGAACGGCAACAGTTCTCTCGCTCTAACTCACTGACTACTAATTTGTAATGTATCGGCACGGACCACACAGAAAACATCCTTCTTCTGTTGCTCTTTACGGGGCGCTGCCTAGTATAGTTGCCTATTTCGCCTTAGTTACCTAGCAACAGGCCTACATGCCAGAATATCATGGGGCCTCTCAGATAGAGTCCTGTGTAGGAAATACACCAGCTCTGGCTAAGCACAAAACAGATCTTCATCGCTGCATAGTTAAGAGGCGGTAGGATGGTTCTGGTTCTAGCATAGAGGACAGGACTGCAGGGTTTGTGAACCTCTGCCGAAATCTTTGGGATACTTGCAATGTCCTTTGATCTCCTAAACATGTACTCCCACTCCTCACGGACATGTCTAATGCTCGAAATAAGATTACCTCTATTTCTCATCTACAGCAACTCTGGGGGCTTCAATCAATAAATCTTTATGTTGCAACATGGCAACATTTCAAACCACAGGGCTCGTATCGATTAAAGGCTACGAATAATAAGCCAACAATTGAATGAAACAGAATTTCCACATTTCTTATTATAATTTTAAAAATTAAATATAGTAATGCTTTCTGCCATACAGTCCAGAAGCTTTTGTCTTCTTGTCTGCTGTCCAAAAACAAAAATCAGAATATACAGAACTATAATTTTGCCTGTGGTTCTCTATGGGTGTGAAACTTTGTCTCTGACATTAAGGGAGGAACATAGACTGAGGGTGTTTGAGAATATTTAGACCGAAGAGGGATGAAGTAACAGGTTGGAGAAAAATGCATAATGAGGAGCTTCATAACTTTTACTCTTCTCCAAGTATAATTAGAATGATCAAGTCAAGGATGAGATGGGCAGGTTATGTAGCACGAAATTGGGGAGAAGAGGAAGTGTATATATTGGTGGGAGAGGCAGATAGAAAAATGCCACCGGGAAGACCAAGGCGTAGGTGGGTGGACAATATTAAAATGGATCTTAAGAGAGATAGGATTGGATTTATCTGGCTCATGATAGGGACCAGTGGGGGCTCTTGTGAACACGGCAATGAACCTTTGGGTTCCATAAAATGCTGGGAAGTTCTTGAGTAGCTGTACAATTGGCGGTTTCTCAAGAAGGGCTCAGCTCCATGAGTGAGTGATATTTTTCTCCCCCGCTCCCTGACCAGAGGCCTGATTCAAACGGCCCTTCTTGTTCCTTTCCCGACATCTATACGAGCCTTCACACACTACATTCCTTATTTCAGTGAACTGTTGACAACGGCCATATCTACGCATGAATATAGCATGTCATAAGCACAAACTGGCCTGAACAAAAAACGAGAGATACTGTGCTTCTGTTTCAGCTTTGGGCTCAGCTGGGTTGCTGGAAGATTCTCACCAAACCAGCACGCATCGGTCGCCATTTTGGATTATCTTCGGGCATCCATACTGGGACTGGGTAATTCCGAATGCGTGATTGTGTACCCGAGATGTTCGTTACAAGAAGTTGTAAAAAGCAGGGATGACAGGAGAAAGCGACGCAGGAGGAAACGGCACGGGGACACTGGACACGAGTAGAATCTAGTACCCAGACGCATAATACGTGGGATATCCGGAAAGTAAAGATACAAGTCCAGTAACATGAAAGGCACATTTTTTCTTCAGAAATAGCAGTGATAACTCCTCACCGTAAAAAAAAATGTTACGAAAATAAATACAAAGCCTCGGACCTGGACGAATTCCTTGGATTAGCTCAGGATAGGGACCAGCGTAGGGCTCGTTTGAACACTGTAATGAACCTTCGGGTTCCATAATACTCGTATGTTGGGAAATTCTGCAGTAGCTGCAGAATTGGCAGCTCCTCCAGAAGGGCTCAGCTCCATGAGTAAGTAATGGCAGTGCTGCCATGTGACAGAGGAACCGTAAGACAGGGCTGAGTTTACCGGCCACAGTCACGGCAACGTTATGCTGGCAGTGTGTTTAAAAATGGCTGTGTCAATTCAAGATTCAGCCACAAGTGAGGTTCGTGCAGTAATTCGATTTCTTTACGCGAAAGGAGAAACTTCTGCTGAAGTTCATCGCGATCTTGTTTCTGCCTACGGCGAAGATGTTATGAACACGCAAAACGTGACAAAATGGGGTCATGAAGTTGAAGCGGGAAGAAGTGATGTTCATGGTGAAGGCCATCCGTTGTCACTGATGAAAACATTCCTGCTGCCAGATGTTCAACCATCGATGAACTTCATCAACAATACCCAGAAGTGTAAAGAACTGACCTCCATGTCTAGGAGAGCAGTCGGAAGATTTCTATGACGCTGGAATAAAAAAAAACTCGTTCCCAGACTTACTAAGTGCATTGCGATCCATAATGACCATGTTGAAAAGTATTTTTGTTTTAATTCGATTAGTGGGGGTCGAGTCCTACTGGGTCCACTCAATACGGCGGCCACTGATTGGCCTAATGTAGCCAGCCCCGGGTGATTATGATGATGGGAGAATTTGGTGGAATGAAGACTGGCAGGGGAAACCGAAGTACTCGGAAAAATCTCGCCCCAGCGCCACTTTGTCCACCATAAATACCACTTGACCAGACCCGGGCCGCCACAGTGGGAAGCCAGCGACTAACCGCTTCAGCTTTGGCGTTGCCATGTTGAAAAGTAAATAAGTGTGTGTTGTAAAAGTGCTACAAGTGAATCCCCCCCACCTCCCCAAAAATCTTTACAAATATTTTCTGGACTTTGTATCTTTACTTTCCGGATATTAACTATATTAAGACCATCAAGAAACATTCAGTAACATAAAGAAAAATCATCACCTAGCAGTCAGGGTGTTGGGCTATTTCTTGACCTTTTGCAGTCTCACTTGTTCAGCACTCTTCAAATGTCCTTCTCGGTTCCTTCAACCATGTAGACTGTACATATCTCACCAAGAATATCCTGGGTTGTGACACTGCATAATTTACCGAAGTTTCTGAAGAACGTACTGGCTCCATCTATATGGTCAAAATGTGCCTCTGAGATATCAGTAAGCTTCAGACTATACGGTGTCATCACATCCCTCAACATTCCAGTCTTCCTCTCCTCCACTGATCCCTTACTCTTGCAATGCTGTTATAAATTTAATTCTGGCTTCTTCTTCCTTACCCCAAATTCAATGACTGAATAATTCTTACATGTAAAGAATCTGGAGTCATTCATTTTGAAGGGTGGCGAAGGTTTAAATGGTTTCCTGATATATTTCCATATATAGTAAAATACACATTTTTAATTATTAACATAACAGAAGCAGTTCATAAGCTCTCATGTTAGCTTTTGTTTTCCCACAGGGAGTTATGAGCAAGTGGGTGTAGCAGAAACTTGTATCTGGGGGATTCCAGGACATTGGCTATCCTGAGTCCTCGTGGTTTTCATCAGTCCTTCTAGGCAAATTGAAAGACACTATCTTAATTAGGTGACATCAGCCTCCTTCCACGTCCATTCCAGTTTAGGTTGGTTTCTTGCCTGGCTTACCCTTTGACCCGGAAGACAGAGATGATGTGTTCTTCGAAAACGTCAAGCTACATCCGAACAACACAGGGTTATGACCCAGAAGACCATGCTCGTCACCGTTACGGTCATTACAGCATAAAATCTAGGATAATGCTTCCCCAAAAACTGTTCGATGTTTCTTATCTCATGACACAGTAAAGTTTCAGTTGGGTAATGCTTGTTACCATTCAGTTCAGAATCTTCTTCCTTCTTGTCTGCTGTCTACAAATGTAAAGATGAAAATATTTTCATGTATTTCGGGGTGTAACTACAGATGGTGTATGGACTGGATATTCGATTTATTGCCCACTTATTTTCACCACTTGGAACTAAACTTCACAGTCCATTGTTAGACATACACATTAGTGTTCTCAGTCTGTTACAGTCTCCGATGGTCGTTGCCTGGTAATGAATCCTAGCAATGGAGATTCTTCAGCTTCCCGTGCTCACATCGTTACTGTCCGGTGAATATCCCTGCAACTGAATTCTTTGTTGACTGTCAACAACTATAGTGCCATCCCTTCTCAGCCTCCCTTGCAAAGCTCGACTCCACTGCCAACCCTCAACTGAACTCTCTCACTTCCACTAAAAAAGACTCAGCTGGCTTGGGGCACTCACTCTATACAGTTTTAGGGTAAACCCAACAGAAACACCCCCGTTTATATTGTAACTGTATTGTTGTATGTGTCTCATTTCCATGGGAGCGCATTTACCGAACTGTTACCAAGCAATGCAGGTTTATGGCATAGCAACAGTACTACATGTTACAATATACAAACTACAATTCTGCCTGTACTTTTGTGTGGGGGTAAAACTTGGTGTGTCACATTAAAGGAAAGGAACAGATGGAGGGTGTTTGAGAACAGGGCACTGAGGAAAATAGTTCGACCTAAATAGGATAAAATAACAGAAGGGCACAGAGACTTTCAATTTGTTACCCTTGCCATACATTGTTAAAATGGTGAAATCAAGGAGGGTGAGATGAACAGACCATGTAGCAAGCAAAAGAGAGAAACGAAATAATGCATACAAAGCTTCAGTTGGAAGACCTAGATGTATATGGAAGGATATTAAAATGGGTCTTCAAGTAATAGGGTGTGAATTAAACTCATCTGGCTCAGGATAGGGAACAGTGGTGGGGTCTTTTGAAAATAGTAATGAATTGTTGGGTTCTATAAAATGCTGGGAATTTCTTGAGAGGCTGCACAACTACTGGCTTCTCAAAAGGACTCTACTTCATGAAGCTAGTATATTTATGTAATATCCTTATTTTATAGAACCTTTAAAACAAAATTAATTTATCATATCACATGTTTCTATTATTTAATGTCACGTTTGCTTAATTATCTCTGTAACTTCTGGTATTTTGTAATGGCTTAAATGTTCTGTATTACATTTATAATGGGTAATGTTTACTTTAAATTGAAATAATAAACCTCAGCTTTCAGGTTAGGTTTGCTTGAACAACTTACACCATAACGATTTCTGCAACCCCTCACATGAATTGCTTATTACAGAGAGTGCTTCCATTTCGGCAATCTCTGTCCATCCACAACAGATTCAGTCTCACCAAAATGTCATTCACGCTGAATGGTGCACTCAGAAGTTCTTCTTTGAATGCACGTGTGAATTAATGAAGATGTCTTTTTGGTTATAATGGAACATATCAGGAATAGGTGAGAGACCGCATTACTGAACACTGCCAATATACAATCAAAATCAAGGTAATAGATAATAAAAAATGGAGATACAATTTTTAAACTGTGACTATTCTAATATACATGACTCAAAGTCAACATCTCATAGTTATTTCAATATTGAACTAACTAGATTTTTGTACCTTATAAGAAAGAATATAAGAAGCACTTATTTACCAGGGAAAATGTCTAACGTGAAAGGGGGGAAAAAAAACATTTATCTGCATGTTAAACTTTGTCCTTATTTAGTATCTGAAAAACAAGAGGCCATTTAATATGATCACAAATGAAACAAAATTCTTCACAAAGACAAATTTCTACATTACAAACAATATAACTATTACAGTTAAAACTACCTATTTTTAATTAATTAAGCACTACACCATGAAGACAATTGAAGGAGTGGAGGTATAGCTCCACCATTCTTAACCTTTGCATTAAATTGAGGAGTTATCAGCTTCCTGCCCCTGCTTCTTTACCCCCAGTACCCATTAGATAGAAGGCCAGGTGTGTCCAAGAGCTGGTGTGGCAGGTATGGAGAGAAAAGTCGTGCCACTGCTCGTAATTGAATCCCAGCTCCCCAGTCATCCAGCCCAAAGCCTGGTCGCTAGACTGACTGAGCTACCCCAGCTTACAAATGTTTCACTGCAGGAAAAGCATATTTTGTTTTGTGCAAGCTTGCTGTATGGCATTACAGAATAGCTGTACTAAAGAATGAAATGGGTAGTAGGGGTTAACATTTGGCTGTCTGCTCCCCCACCCTACCTACAATGTACGAATCTCATCAATCAACTGCTCAAGTTTCTTGACGGCTCAGAGATCACTTACGGTCACGGTGAAAGGGCTGGTCAAGGCCTACCCCTTAATCATTAATTCATTCCTCCAGGGCTTAAGAAAATAATAAAATAAAAATGAAGAATGCAAAGATAGAAGAGAACTGG
This sequence comes from Cryptotermes secundus, assembly GCF_002891405.2. Lineage (NCBI taxonomy): Eukaryota > Metazoa > Arthropoda > Insecta > Blattodea > Kalotermitidae > Cryptotermes > Cryptotermes secundus. The sequence continues at coordinate 584,513 of NW_019724591.1, read as the reverse complement.
GTAAGAGGGTGCTGCAGGTGACAGTTATTGGTGGAAGTGGATGAAGGAACACTGTCAGGATGTGGCTGATAGGGAGAAGGGGGGTGGAAAATCTGTGATCATTCTTTGCATTACCAGAAAGTAAACACTCAGCAAAAAATGCAGTACTACTTAAAACTTTCCTTCTCAAAGTAAGTTTTGAGAAGGAAGGACACTTTTGTTTGGACAAATTTGATTATAATCTTTTACTAAAGTAACATACCTTTCTGCCCAGATTACCCTCTGTCTGTCCCAATATCTTCAATGGAAATATTTTATAATTTAAGTCTTAAGTCAGTCTCCTTGCGGATCCTTCCTCTGGTAAGCACTTACATATCTTAAACACATAATTTATACACAGGTTTAACTATAATATATTGTGGGATAATTATGAATGTTTAGAACAAATAACAGAGAAAATGGAACATACAATGAATTGTCTTCCACGATGAAAGTCACATATTCATACACACAAATATATAATCTTACTTTACAGAACAGGATTAATCAGTTCAGTCTTATATCAATTCTAGAACATATGAAATATGACTACAAGTGCATTTGTGACAGAACAATATAAAAGTACAATTGATATCCACTGTGAACTGTCTATATTTAACATAAGCACAAAATGTTCACAGTACAGCCTGCTTGTAACAAATACACCAAAATAGGAAATAAATATTAACAACAACGAAGGGAAAAAATCTATTCAAACACACTCAGTATTTTGTTTTTATTTAAGGTGTAAAAATTTAATCTAATTATTGCATTTGGTGTACTGATGATCACACTGTACTGTTTTCGCATGACTATTCGGTGATACAAAAACACATCCAATGATATGTAAATATACTGATAAAAATAACACTTTTTTAACACCAGCACTTACTCCCGTTCCTTAGCTTCAGTTTATTTTATTGATCACAATTAAAAGATTGTTCTGCAAGGCTTTTAATCTTTGGTTTGTTTCTCAGAAATCCATCTTGACAGAAGAACCACCTGCCAAAAACACACAATCAATAATCCCTCCAGAATATCACAAATTTGTTTTCAGAATGACTATAAAAAGTCCTTGTTTTATAAATGTTTAGGTAAAAAGGTAAAGTAGTCCCTCTGCTTAATTAGTTAAGTACTATACTATGAAGACATATCAGGCAATGGAGGTACAGCTCCAACATTTCTTACCTTGGCACTAGATTGAGGTGAGTGGTCAGCTTCGCACACCAGCTGCTTTACCCCCTGGTACCCATTGGATAGGAAGCTAGATGGGCCCCAGGGCCAGGGCGAATGATATGGGGAAGATAAATATCTTGCCCCTGCTGAGAATCGAAACCCAGCCATTGAGCCTGTAGCCCACAGCCATACTGACTAAGTTACCCTGACCCCTAATTGAGTGTGTGTGTGTGTGTGTTGGAAGGGACTGTGAGCTGGGATGGTAACATATGCATGTTAAATGAATATTAACAAACTTTCAGATTTTAATACATCTAAAATATCATCCATTTTTCGGTATGCATGATGAAGTTTTACGGTGAAAACGTGCCAAGCCACATATATGTTTCCAGCCTTGCCCACAATCACTTCCACCATTCACCAGTACTACGCTGTTTGTTCTGTGTACTCACTGCATTAGGCTTTTATGCATGTTTCAGCTCAACGTCGAAGAAACTGCGTTTTCTTTTCCAATTTTTGTTCCCTTTTCCTTTACTCTGATGTTTACTTTAATTGGTACTGTTCATTACAATAAATACATAAATAAATATAAAAATAAACACATATATAAACTTTTTAGCTCTTAAGGTATTCTTTCTAAAGTATAAAATAATGCCTTATGTGGAGGTTAAGTCTGTCTATGTTTATGGGCCTGAACTATTGGAGAGATTTTCTTGAATTTTTGATACTGGAAACTTACAATTTGTTAAGCAATTCTAATTATCAGTCATATTGATTCATAATAAAGCCTACTTTACACAAGACTACAAATGGAATCTCCCCTGGATGCCAGAAACTTAATATATACTTCAATGATATTCAATATGGGAGACCTGAACTAAAAATAGTCTGTAGTTAATAAGTTCTTCCAGAATGATGACTATGATGATGATGATATTGACAACAAAGATGATAACACAACAACACAAATATAACAGTCTGTAACATATGTACAGTTGAAAGCAGTAACAAGAAATGTGACCAAAGTAGGATTCAATTGTACATGTGTTGATATTGCATTCAGATTTTCTATCGTTAATGTTCAAATACAGGTATGGCTAATGGATTACATGTGCCCTGAAACATTTGTGGTTCAATTTGTGTTTATAAATCATACGATAACTATGGACATTAAGCTGTAAACTAAATAACGATGAACAATGGGAGAAATGCTATGTGTAAGGAAGAATATACTCACAAGCTTTGTTGTCAGTCTTCCTTTCCTGATGTCAAACTGGAGCTGGATGAGATCCATGATGTTGAGTGTCGTACTCGTGGTTTGTGGAGCAATGTCAGTAGGAAACTTTTCAGTCTGCAGTAAAACAAAAGTTAGTTCCAGGCAAGACACTTCCACACACAAATATTTCCTCTCCTTTAAAGAATACTGTTAGTTCCTCGAAACTCTAGCCATTGTAGAGGTGTCATACCATCTCTCGCAGAGCTGGGGGGGGGCAGTCTTATCAACTTATATCAGCGTGGGTACTACCAGTTTGGAATGTAGCGTCTTGGAGTGTGGTCAGGTGTATAGTACTTTGTGTTACTTGTTAGCTGGTCTCTGCAGGCAATGTTTTCCGCTTGGGGAGTAGCTCTGAACGTCACCATAGCAAGCGTACAGTTTCGCGTGCTTGACAACAGCGTTTACCTTTCCGCGCAGCTAAAGTTACGAGGCATTAACTATACAAGTGATTTTAATAAATTTTAATATCATCTATTTCGTTATCAGCTTGAAAATTTTGTATCACTCACCATATTAATGGGAAAGAAAATGAAAATGTACAAATGAACAAAATATTATTCCAATTAATAATGTGACGAAATATAACTTCTGTCATGTCAACTGACTGTTGTTCTGAAGGGGGATACCAACATTTTGGATGAATACATCGCTTCCTTCTTCAGGGTCAAAGGAAGTGTACTGAGGATGTGATAAAGTGGTCACTGACACCTACAGAGGGGGGAGAGAAGACAGAATCTGGTCTGGGCAAACATAAACTGTGAACAGGGGGGAAAAAAAACGAAACTAAACTCCATGGCCTGTAGTCCGCAAACAAACTATACCGACCAAGCGATAGTCTATTATCGGTGAAGTGGGTGCAAACTTTTGGAGATAGAGGGTGTCATGTAGTCAGCGTAATGGATTCCCATGGACGTTAATTTCGGTTTTCTAGACCGGAGCTGCTAGGTCCTTGAAATAGCTCCTCAATTATCCTCACAAGGCTGAGTGGACCCCATTACAGACCCACTACTTCTCAGGAAAACTGGTAGGAATTGAACACAGGACCTCTGGATCTGTAGCCAGGAACTCTGAGTACTAGACCACAGAGGCAGTCACTGTGAAGAGAATATGCGATACCCCTGACATTTATCATGACCCATATCCATGACAGGAGAGGAGATGGCACACAGTTATGCTGGAAAGTTTTTGTGCAACTTTTATTTTAAAGGATATATACTGCTATTTATTTGAATCACATCCTACTGAACAGGCTGATGTAGCAGTAATTCTCAAGACCAGTATGTGGGAGGGGCTTAGTTCAAATTAGAGATCTGACACTAGCCATCCTGACTGACATTCTTCAGGATTTTCCTCAGTTTCTCCATGCAAATACCAGGAAGTACTTCAACTAGGCTACAAGTCTTCCAAGTCCTTTCCAATTTTTCAATCATCCTATCATTGATGCTCTAGTCTAGATACTGCCAGTATTATGAAACAATGAACACCCACAGACCCACTATCCCTCTTCATATTGTTTAGTTCATTTGTCAAACATTATGAGACAGAAAATAAGTTTAAGTTTACCTTAATTTACTCACGTATATCAAAATAAAACATGCAAGCACAGAGTGACTGACAATTCATCTCACCGAGCATAAAGTTCTCTCCTAACTGTGGCAGTAAACTTGTTGGCAAGGCAGAGAGTAGCTGAGGCAGCAAACACAATGTTGTACAGGAGGACAATCTTGAAGTTGCCCAGCCACTCAATACGTCCAAAGTCACCAAGAAGGTCAAAATTTGTGATACCTGTTATTAGAACAAACTACAGCATAAGTTTTGAGATTTCCATGATGATGGTTCTTCAGATTCTGAGATTCAGAATTGAGAAACAGTGCAGACTTGTAGACAGATACCATCAATGTTCCAGAGGAACATGGTGCATCCATCTTCAGGCACTTTCAGTATCTACACTGTGGGGTCGTTACTAATGTTCACCACACACGCTTGCTATTTGCCTATTCTCACTGATTCGCCCTCATTGTTCGTTCCACCGCGAGTGTGCCAGCAGATTCTTGCTCCTCTGTAGTAGGCGGAGTCTTATGGCCGTTCAGCTGGCCTGTCTGGACAGTGATGCAGCGCTGCGCGCACTGGTAGAAATGGCTGCCTCGGCTGGTTGCTGGAGACTTGCGGCTACTACGTCAGTTGCCTGGTCACTGTGAAGAGCTGATGCCTCTGTCTGGGCTGCTGTCTCGGGATGAACTGAGTGTGTCGACTGATGATTGCGAGCTTGGGGCTCCGCCTTTTATACCATGCTTGATGGAGGAGCAAAACTTGCAGTTGTGATTGTGAGCGCTGGTTGGCTAACGCATGTAATGACCTGAATGTGGGCTAGACAGCGAGTGCTGTGTAAATGTGAGCGTTAGAAGCACTGTGATTGGTTAGCGCGCGTGATGGTGAAAAGTGAGCTGGACAGCAGGTGCTGTATAAATATGAGAGCTGACAGCAATGTGCTATTGACTTAGTATGTGTGATGTTCCCACAGCACACTGCTATTCTGAAGATGGATGCAGGAAGTGCCTCTGAAATATCTGTATCTGCCTATAAGACTACATCATGGCTCAAACCTGAGCATCAAAATCTTAATGAACTTCAGTGTCATTATTCAATTATACATACACCTTTAATAACACAACAATATTTAAAATAAATGACACCTAAAACATGTTCTTCATTAAAAGTGTAGTTTTAATACTTTAAAATGTTATAAAATGTCATTAAGACACTGCATGTATAATCATATACACTAAAAGTGACTATTAAATACTTTAGAATGTCTTTAATTTATATCATATATTCTTCTAATTCGCAACTTGTTTTGGCCGCACATGGGCCATCATCAGGCAAACTTTTCATTGGTGAGGAGACCACCCTACTGTCCGCTTGTCTTCCGTGCTCTCCGGCATGTCACTGTTTTGTTGCTGTGTCACATATCTAGAACTGTGTCGTCCTATTGTTTTTTGCAGCTATCACAGTTTTGTATGTTCTTTTCTCCGTATGTGTGTCTTTAGTGTGGTCTTCTCATGTCACACCTTTTACCGGAAATGAATGCACACTTCATGCACACCTTTGGAATATCTGGTAATGTAATGACATGCATTACTTAAGTATTTAGATGACAGTGTTACTCTATGTTTTGAAAAACACATTAGCTCGCTTTCTAACGTTCAGTTTTAGCCGCATAATTGCATCATACGATGTGTTAGCTGACATTTAACTTTAGATAAGTGTGATAGTATGTATACTTGTTGAAAGCAACAAAGCATGGTACTATACACATGAATTCTTATAAATAACCTTTGAACAGAGGTCTGAAGAACACTGCAACTATTGCAGACAAGGTCTGATTAAGGAAATCAAGATAAAGTTAACACTTATGATAACTGCATTTCATAGGGATCCAGCTGAGATAAACATGTTGTCATGTACTGGACATCCACAACTGTTTCATTTCAATCTATCGCTTCACTCATTATTACAGTGCAGTCTGGATCAGATTTTAAGGTATTCTCATTTGTCTGGTTCGGGTATGCATACCTTATTGTAATTAACTCTTTGTTCTTTTTAAACTGTTTAAAGCAATGACCGGAATAACATACAGTGTTGCAACACCAATAAAATCAACAACAAAGCATAACAAATAACAAGGATGCCCATGAAAATATTAATTCACTTCTTATTTATTTACATGCAAACTTCACGGCTCAAAAGCCAAGTATAAAGTGAGCATGAGTATAGAAAAAGAAACAAAATACAAGATTAAGGCAATTTACATTATTTGAATGATAATTAGCTGACTAATTTGTCATTTAATCTTAATTCACACCCAACACTGGTCATGACATAAGTATATCATAACTAAAATAAACATAATGTGGGCTTGTGAAGAATGCTGTCTTGCTAATTTAAATGAGTGTAGTTGGTTGAGGCACTATGCTACAAGCCGGAAGGTTGCAGGCTCAAGTCCCGATGAGGTCATTGGATTTTTTCAATTGACCTAATCCTTCCGGCCGCACTATGGCCCTGGGGTCGACTCAGCCTCTAACAGAAATGAGTACCAGGAATTAATTAAATAATTTTCCTGGTGTGTAAAGCGCAGCCGGCACGTAAGGCTGACAATCTTACCGCCATCTTTGAGCCAACTGTCTACAAAATGTGGGAGCCTCATCGTCTCACAACCCTATGGACCTTCACAGCCTGTTACAGGGATACCTTTACTTTTTAGATACTTGTGATGTTTAGGCTGCTAGTGGTCAATAGCTATAAAACTATACAGATTTTGCTGCTGAGCGTCCACTCTTGTTCACTCATGCTGATCTGTTACACTTGGGGTTTAAAAAAATAATGTACTACCTTACTACAATACTTCTTCCGTCTATTGAGTAACTTGGGGGGCATGTGATAGCATAGATGGTTGAGGGGCTATGCTACAAGCTGGAAAGTCACAGGTCTAAGTCCCAATGAGGTGGATTTTTTTCAATATACCTAATCCTTCCAGCCGCACTATGGCCCTGGGTCAACACAGCCACTAACATAAATGAGTACCAGGAATCTTCCTAGGGGTAAATGTGTGGCCAGCGCATAAAGCTCACAACCTTACCGCCATCTGTGAGCCAGCTGTCTAGAGAAAATGTAGAAGCCTCAACGTCTCACAACCCTATTATACTTCACAGGCTGTTACAGGAATAGCTTTTACACTTTTTTTTTACTTGAGTAACTCAGTTTTAGTGTTAACACATTCTCACCTAGAATGCGTGAAAGCAGAGGCAATGCTGAGCTTAATATCAATACAAGGCCGCAATTTGCTATGATGTGAGTCAGCGAGGTCATTTTGGTCCTTGGCCTCATTCTTGATAGGACCGGTAAAGTATAAAGTCCAACAGATGATGTGGCAATCAGGTAGAATATCAACGCTATCTCCAGTGCTGCACCCACCGGACCCAGTTTGGACAGAGAACTAATACCTAATGTGAATTGCTGCAACAAGCAAATTAATTACAGAATATGAAATTTCAATAAGCAACCATTTAAATGTTTCCTGTGCAATCAATTGAGACAGATGTTCGGGGAAAAGAATGGAAGTTGATAGGAGGATGTGATGGTGTAGGGATGGGCTGTCGAACTTCATGCGACTGAGGACATGAATTGTGCCCTAGGTACCTAACTGCAGGCACCCTGAAAATAATACATTTTCTGACATAACAGCACCGCTTCTAATTTGAGTGGTGAGGCAAGACAACCAAGCACAGCATGTAAAAAGGCCACTAAAGAGTGTCTCCAGGTCAATCATGATTAAAAATCAGGCACTAAAGGCTTGCTAGATTGGACTGATAATGTATCAAATCATGCAGTCATTCTAATTCTATACTCTTATAAGTTATATGTTATGCATCACAGGAAATCAACTGAAATCTTACAGGCATGTCTCATACAGCTCTTTAACAAGACTTCCACTTTTTTTTTCCAAGAGAAAAAAAAAAAAACAATATATATTTTTGGCAAAGTAAGGGATTGCTTAAATCCTGCACAAAACCAACTGGCAGGAAACACATATCCCACATATTCCAAGTCTCACAGCCCTGATCTAAACCACAGGCAAGTTTGAAGAGACTATGGGATGGAAATTGCATAAATATTGCTATAGCTCAATATGTGTTGATGTTATTTGACTGAATATACTTAAATCTCTGCATGCCATGAACCAGTATGATTAGCACAGAGTACTTTCAATACAACCAATAAGAGAAGGGCTATCAATTAGCATAGCATTTCTGTCAATAGACGGCAACAAGTGTGACATACTAATGTTTACAGAAAGGAACTATCTTTCATATTAAATATTTATGTTGTAGTTTGCAGGCAATTTGAGAAAAATGTTTCTGTGGACAACTGCATTTACCACCAAGCATGATTGGTATATGAAGCAGATAATTTTATGGAGAAGGTAACAGGGTTAATAGACACATCAAATGATCTAAACATAACGATATTAACAATTAATTAAAAAACACACTGAAAATTGTTACTGCTTTTGTCACAAAGAAGTGAAATTGAATCTGGTGTACCGTTACCATCTTTTCACACCTGTACATATAGTAAATGAAAACAGTAAGTGTGTGTATGTAAATTTAATAATAATTGACTTACCCTTGTACTAAGTGGAAGTGCTTTTATTCCTATGAGCAACTCCAGTGTATTCTGGAGTACCATAAGCACTGTGACTGCTGTCATTGCACACAGCAACAGCATGGCCACAGGATACATCAGGTTTCTCTGTAGTGATGAGGTATGTCTTTGTTTGTCTGAAAATAAGCGAGTTGATCAATGCATTACAAGATATTAAACTCCTGGAGCCTAATGTTGAGCATAACTCACTGTAGTGGCAAAGTGCCACAATACACAACTTCAACGCAGATTCAATGTCAATTTCAAATCACTAAGAAAAGTAGTTACAAGTATATTAACACTTTGCGGACCGGCAATTTAAATATTTAAATCACCCTGTGGACCAGCATTTTTAAACCTAGTACCCTAACTTGTGCACTGTTCACTTTAAAAATTAATACAAAATCTCTTCTCCTAGAAGTGCTTGGAAGTGTGATATTTCTGGAAACATTCCCCTTTGTGAAGTGGCATTACACAGAACTTACAAATGTAGACAGTCATACTGCTTTTTTTGTGAACTGTACAAACATGGCATTGCCTAGAACAGGGGTCTCCAAAATTTTTGAACCGCGGGCCACATTGAGTAATTCAGCACTTTCAACGGGCCTGATAAAATGAAAAATTAATAACTCTAGGTATATGAGTTTTATTGAAAGCACAGAATTTCATAAACTAAATACAAAGTACGTGAGAATAAATTATTGTATATTAATGACAACAGACAGTTGCAGCAAATGCTCATATTTTCATCACAAATTATAATAAAACAATTAATGTGAACGATGGAACTCTTTTGCATTCTTAAAATCTGATTAAATTGAGGTTCAAATTTTGAAACGCTAATCACAAGTAGCGACTTTAAATGTTCATCGGATAAATTTGCCCTGTATTTCGACTTGATGTACTTCATCTGGGAAAAAGTTTGTTCACACGGATATGTCATCCCAAAAATGGAGATAAATTTACAAGCACATTTCTTTAAATTTGGAAATTGCTCAGAGTTCAGAAAGTTATAAAATTTGATCAAATTTCCTTCCTTGTATTTGTCTTTAATATGATAATTTTCATGAAGTTCAATAATTTCCACTTGAATTTGACTTGGGACATCTGCTGCATCACAGTCAAATGGATTTTGAAACAATCTAATTTCTTGAGCACCGGAATCCAAATCAGCAAATCACTTCTGAAATTGTTCTTTCATATCTGAAATGACTAAATTTGCAAAAGAGGAAGGAAATTCTGCTTCACCCTTTTTATGCAACTCTTCACAGTATAGCACATGAACAAAGTTACAATTTTTCACTTGGCTTTCCAGAAGTATCAACTTTGCTCTGAATTCCTTGATAAGTTCAAATAAATCACAGACTAAGTTATTTTCACCCTGCAACTTTAAATTCAAATTGTTCATATGGTTCACCAGATCGGCAAAAAATGCTAATTTCCAAAGCCACTCGGTATCTGATAAAAGTGGTTCGTGATGGTTTTTCTCGGTAAGAAATATATCAATTTCATTCCTGAGCTGAAAGAAGTGTGAAAGAACCTTTCCAAAGCTAAGCCATCAAACTGCAGTATAATATGTCAGGTCAATAAGCTCTGAATCACATTTACCAGTACTCATTGAAAAATTAGTTCAATTGGCGCATTTCTGCACAATTCTTTCGCGGGCCGGATGTGGCCCGTGGGCCGTAGTTTGGAGACCCTTGGCCTAGAAGGATGCTTCCCCTTGGAATGTTCACTCTTCACAATTTTCACGAGGGTATGTTTCCGCATATCACCCTAGAGTCGCCCTGGGGGATCCACATGAGGCCTGCGTGGGGTGGGAGTTGATGGGCCCGATCGCACTAAGTCTGTGTCTGACTCTGGTTCTGCCGCCACCATCTGGTCTGTAGCCCAGACCTTTGCCACATTCACCAGAAATGCTCTGTATTTCAATTTGGAATCAGGGTTTAGATTTTTGTAAACCAAAAATGAACTGAAAATGGTACAATTTATAAGCCACAAGGCAACTTTCTTTGTCCACTTTACTGTTTTCTGAGGAAGAGAATAATAGGCCAAGTACTAATCGGTTCTCCCTTCATGACCATATTATACTCGGAAATACAAACAGGCTTCTTTACCTGCCCATGTCTCCTTTGAACATCAACCATGGTCGAACTGTGAATTGTGGAAATCACATTCACAACACGAGTATCCCGGGGGAAATCACATTCACAACACGAGTATCCCTCCAGGACTGAAGAAGAATATCCCCCTTCCTCCTGAATGTGGTTTCACCACGTTTCAGGGATTTACATTCCTCTTTCAGATCTGGAGGAAGGCCTCTGTTCACCCTAACTGTTCCACAAACACATACTTTTCTCGAAAGAAGGTATTCTGCAGTTACCACACTGTAATAATAATTGTCTTGATAGACAAGGTAATTTTGATCAAGATAGGGTTCCAAAATGGAAAGAATAGTTTCTTGTAATTTCTTTGCTTCACCAGAATAAAATTCTAAATTTCCAATATAGCCTGAAGTGCTTTCAGTAACTACACGAACAAGTAGGCTATACTTTCTTGTTCTCCGAGAGATCACTTGGTCTTCAACCGCTTCCGTCCTTGATCCATATTGCACTACTAACTTACTGCCTGGTACATACAGCTTGAAGATGAACAAAGACATTTTCCTTTGGAGTGGGACAGGAAAACAGCGAGGTCATGTTACTGACTATTAAGCAAACATTTGGGAGGTCTATTACGCACCAGTTATGCATCTGCATGGCACCAGAGCAAGGTATAGTGTGTTGCAACATAACGTGTCCTAAAATCATAATACATGGTACTATAAATGATTCATTCATTTTTAAAACGCTATATTTTCCAAAGCATTATATGTACAAAAATGATTGATATATAAAAAGAACCGTAAACTCACCACGTTTTCTTCAAACTCTACAAATGTTCTGTGTGCCCCTTGGGTCACACGACACACGTCCACGCGGTAGTCGAGCTCGTTCCACACATTTTGTAGCATCATCCTGTCAATGGTCATCACTGCAGCATCGATGCATTCCCTCAGCTCTACTAGTGGGGGTACATAAACATGATCCTTAACGTACCCCCAAAGGAAGAAGTCACAAGGCGTTAGATCAGGTGATCTGGGGGGCCAAGTGAACAGAGCTATGTCATCCTCACCAACACCCCCAATCCAGCGATGCCGAAGTTCATTGTTTAGGTAGCGACGAACATTGCCGATACCACCACAAAATGCTTTGTTTAAATGGAGGTTCTTTTCCATACTCTCTTTTGAATGCGCGTTGCACTGCTATAACAGACGAACATCTCGCACATTCCAACAAAAAAAACAACTTTTCCTTGCTTTGTCACCATTTTGTAAAGGCACTGAATTCATGCTGCCAACTGGTGCATATAATACAAACTTGGTGAGTTTACGGTTCTTTTCATATATAAATCATATTTGTATGTATAATACTTTGGAAAATATAGCGTTTTAAAAACGAATCAATCATTTATAGTAGCCCTGTATTATGTGACCGGTCCGCCACGTTTAAAAGCGAAAAGCATAATATTATGCGACTAGTCCGCAAAGAGTTAAGTCAAGCGAAGCATCAATCACAGTCTTGGTCCATTTCGAAACTCTGAATAAAATCCATGTTTTGCATAAGATAATGAGAAATCTTACACTGTTGTATCAGTTGTTTATGAGCCCTGAAAACCACAGCATTTGTCCTATATATAATTTTCTGGTCCAGCACTGTGGTCAAAGAAGGGTTGATGGGGCTCCTCAAGTGTACCAAGAATCTCTGAATGTAAATTGCACATCCAAACAACAATATAATACAGAAATGGATAGGTCTCAATTAGCAGTAACTTTAACATCATATTGTGCTGATGAGAAGACCTTTCTGGTCAGACCTTAAGATGACTGAATAATTCAGCTGAAGAATTTTTCATGGAGATAAATATAGGTGGGGACACACAATGAATTAGTTTCTTTATTGTTAGTGGGGTGCGACTACATCCCTTGTACTGCTGCCACTTCTGGCCTATTGTACCAGCCCCAGATGATGGGTGAGGGTGATTGTGGAGCAATTGGTGGAATGAAGATTGGCAGAGGAAACCGAAGTATTTGGAGAAAACCTGCGCCAGCACCACTTTGTCCACCACAAATCCCACTTGACTGGACCCGGGATCAAACCCGGGCCGCCGTGGTGGGAAGCCAGTGATTAACCGCTTGAGCTATGGCACGGCCATGAATTACAGTTTACAGCTACCCATAAAATTACATTGAAAGCCATTCTGTGGTTTTAACCTTTATGCTCCAGGAGTAGGGGATATAAATAACCTACTACTACAGCACTGGTGGTTCCATAACAAGATTTAAATGGTAAACAATGGGGCACTAGGCCTGCTGGCCTGCACAAATGCCATTAGAGTGGTGTGATGAACAGGCAATGAAAATTAAAAGGTCAAACATGCCAACAAATGTAAGCATTAGGTGCTGAACGCAAATATTTGTTTTATAGTAAGTAAAAGTAAAGCCATCCCTGTACCAGGCCCTGAAGGCCCATAGGGTTGAGACATTGAGGGTCCCACATTATCTAGACAATCAGCTCAACGATGGCGGTAAGGTTGTCAGCCTTACGTGCCGGCCGCGCTTTACTCCCCAGGAAAATTATTTAATTAATTCCTGGTACTCATTTCTGTTAGAGGCTGAGTAAACCCCAGGGCCTAGCGTAGCTGGAAGGATTAGGTCAACTGAAACAAATCCGATGACCTCATCGGGATTTGAACCCGCAAACTTCCAGCTAGAATGATAATTATTTACATCCAGTTTAATGACACGAGATGGACAAGGCATGTAGCATGCATGGGGAGAGAAGAATGCACACAGGGTTTTGGCGGGAAAGCCAAACAGAAAGGGACCACTCAAAGAACTAGATGTGGGTGGGAGGATAATATACTTGGTCGTCAACTTATGACCGGCCGCACTTATGACCACAAAAAATGAAAAATAAAAGATGATTAAAATGTAAAAGTTTTTAAAAATAAATTATAAAGATGATAAAAAGATTAGGAATGTTAAATAATACTGTTAATAAATATATGGCTGACATACGACCAGATCGACTTATGACCTGTCAGTCAGAACGGAAGTCGGTCGTAAGTCGATGACCAAGTGTACTAAGATGGATCTTAGAGATATAGGATGGGGTGGTATGGACTGGACTGATTTGGCTCAGGATAGGGACCAGCACTTCTGAACATGGTAGTGAACCTCTGGTAAAGGTAAAGTTGTCTCTGTGCTTAACTAATTAAGCACTACACCACGAAGGTGTACAGAGAAGTGGACGTATAGATTTATATTTTCTAATAAACCTCTGAGTTCCATAAAATGTTAGGACATTCTTAAGAAGCTGGGCACCTGGCAGCTTTTCAAGCGACTCAATTAGTTAATGATGTTGTCACTAAGTCAGAATACATAACATCAAGTCATCAGTGAATAATGAATTGATAAAGATGTGGAAAGAAGCAATTGTAACCTAATTTAAGGTACCATCCCAGTATTTGCATGTAGGGACTGAGGAAAATGATTAAAACCTCAGGCAGGTTATTTGGTGCCACAGCCAAGAGTCACTCTGGGAACCTTCTGTGTACAGGTTAGAACCAATACTGACTGAGGCACCTGTCCAGGGGAATGTGAAATGATAAAAGGAAGGGACTGTCCTGATGAGATCAATATAAGCCTCTCCAAAGCGAACTCCACATCAGAAGTACCTAGAACTTTCCTCCTTGACTGGATTTCACTGAGTCTTTCCCCAAGACCAGACTGAAGAGCTCCATTTTGGAGCGTCATAAGGCCATTGGAAGGGTTCTCCATAACATCATCTTCACAGCCTGGGTGAATAGGAAGACGACACATGGGTGCAGGCGACACGTATGACTTGCTGGTAGCTCTTGCCTGAGAGAGTCGTCTCCTTACACAATCTTCCTCTAGTCGAGCGACAAGGAACTCTTCGTTTAGGTCACGAAGAAACTGAGGCTTCACTAGAAACTGTCCAACCACACCAAACAAACGCACAAACCCCAAAGGTGTACACACTGAAAAACACAAAATAATGGTTACAAATACAAGTGTGATCGCTAGTAGTACAACATGATTTCTGACAGTCAACCCTCTAAAGTACAGAGATTTTAACTTTACTTTAACACAAAGAAGATTAGCAATTTGTTAACAGGGTGCATGCATTTCATATCAGTCGCAGATAAGCAGTGATTATTTCACTAAAAACACTTGTCTTTATATTGAAAATGTAGCATCCTCTGTCAGGTAGGGACTGAATTTTTAAACATAACTCCAATAGACTTTAGGGGCATGTGGTAGCATAGCTGGTTGAGGCACTAGCTGGAACGTTGCATGTTTGATTTCTGATGAGGTCAACGGATTTTTCAGTTGACCTAATTCTTCCAGCCGTATTATGGCCCTGGGGTCGACTCAGCATCTACTGTAAATGGGCATTACAAATCTTCCTGGGGGTTAAGGGTAGATGTTGTGTAGAGCTGACAACCTCACTGCCATCTGTGAGCTGACTTTCTAGAAAATGTGGAAGCCTCAATGTCTGATAACCCTATTAGCCCAGATTTTGATGACCTGAAAATATTTAAAAAATGACCAAAAAAATCCAGAAAAATGACCTAAAATATGACTCAAAAATGTAATATGCAGGGCCCGGATTTTGATGACCTGAAAATATTAAAAAAGTGACCGAAAAATCCAGAAAAATGACCTAAAGGAGAGCAGAAAGAACACTTCGCTTCCATGTTATTCACATTTCAGAAAACATATGAAGAAAAATTCCCTAAAATGGCCAAAAATGACAAGAAATATCCTTAAATGTCCAAAAATTTACCAAAAAATTACTCCCAAAATGGAAAAAAAGACCTTAAACCTAAAAATGTCAAAAAATTACCTATAAAATTTACATTTCTGTAACCAGCAGCTCATATCCGAGATTTATATTTTTAAGAGCATTGCATAGGATGACATGTCATCAAAATCCGGGCCCTGCTGATAACCTTACAGGCCTCCACAGCCTCTTATAGGGATAGCTTACTTTTTACTCAGATAAATTTTTGGCTTCAATGAGTGAATAGAATTCCATTATAAATCACATGTATCTTAATATGTATACTTTTGAATCAATCTTAACTTTAGATTGCATAGGAGCAGCAGAGGGCTACTGTGAAAATGGTAACCCCCAGGTTCCATGAAATGTTGGGAAATTCTACAGTAGCTGAGTGACTAGCAGCTTCAAAAGGAAGACTTCAACTCCATGGTGTTAATTGGTTATTTGTGTATGTATTTGACCTAAAGGATTTGGGAAGACGTAACCAATTGCCTGCTTTTGGAGTTGATAATGATATTTCAAATCCAAATTCCTTTAAAAGTGACAACAATTAACAATCTGTATTGAAATGTGGATAGGATTAATGTGAATTTACCTATCTGAAATCATAATTTCTTTTTTAAGTTCACTAAATTGGTCAAGCACGTAAGCATCAGATGATAAGATGATTATTAAAAGTGAAGCAGTTGACAGAGTGAGAATTTGCAAAGTACTCGAAGAAAATCTGTCCCCAGTGCTAATCTGTCCACCACAAATCCCACATAACATGACCTGGGATCAAACACGGATCTCAGGGGCACAAAGCCAGTGACTAACCGCATGAGCCATGCCATGGCCTCAATCACAAGTAAGTAACTTCTTACTACAGAGCATTCATTAGATAACCAATACAACTCAACTATTCAATAAACCGTCTACTGTTAACGAACATGAACATTCATCACTGTCATCACAAAAGGTCAATAATGAATCCTATCTTAAGGCAATTCATATCATCATACTATGTATCCATCTACTCTGGAAAAATGTTGATTCATCATCAGAGAGTAACATTCAATTCAACAAAGACTGTTATGTATCTATTATAAAATTACTGGATTCTATTTTAACATACTCCTGGTATTCATATACCAGTGAGAAATCTAAACATGCATATATAGGACTTTCCTTCCATAAGGGCACCAACACAAGGTAAAATGTATTCGGGTTCACGGAACAGATGAAGTATAACCCATTTTAACCATTTCTATGCCAAGCTAGTTTGGCTAATTTTAAAAAGAAGTGTCAAAGAATATATATATATATATCCATAACCTAACCTAATCTAACATATCACAGAACATATACACAGGTCCACAGTACAGAAAGGTTTAATACCAACGTACCATATACATCCAAGACTCCTAGGTGATCATTTCTGAACATCTTTTTTGGTCTCATCTGCCCTGTTCAGTGAGTTACAAGCCCTCTGATTTGACAATAAAATACTAGGAAAATAATCACTCAAATTTCCCATTATATGATTTTATACGTCCTCTTAATACTCAACATATTCATACATTTAAAATTATGGTACAATCTCATGTTACTTACATAACAGCATAAGAACACCAATAAATGAGATGCATGAATACAGGAAGGGTAAATAGTAACTCCACAAGTCTGCAACATAAAACATACAAATTGCAGAAAACACACATTGGAATTAAAAGCAAAGCAAAATCACCACTACACTGAAGGCATTAGACAACTTACTGAGCAACCTGTATATGTTCGACTGTTCCTTGTCAATAAGGGCAGACATCACATATGTCATTCCGAGTAACACGACTGCCAGAAGGCACAGAACTACGAATGTTTCATACACTCGTGCCATCAAACCCTGAAAAGTAATGCAGAAAATTTTCATGATTACTGTCTTCTGGGATGGGCAACAGTGCTGTCTCGTAAAATTAGTGACATTACGGACGGCTGAACTGCTGAAGACAGTGGCAGTATGTTCTCAAATTTTGGAAGAAATTCTTTATCAGAGAACACGGCATTACATCATACAAGATAGCAATCTTCACAGTCACTGCCATGACAACATTCAATCTGAAAAGAAGTCTTCCCATCACTCTAACTAACGATGCTTCATCACACAACACACACTTAGCCATTCTGCTATTTTCCAATAGAAATTTGGCTGTTTTTTCCTTGTGATTGGAAGAAGTATGAAAATGTGATTTCTGCTAGTTTTCACATAGTTCTTCCACTTCATGACATCAATGCAAGAAACAAAGCAAGCATAACATTCCGTATCCTTTAAGATTTTAATATTAGACCTTCAAAAACTTTATCATTCAGCAAAAATCTCAGATACTCAAGCAAGATATCTCATCTGAAACACTCAAAGATACTCAAGCAAGATATCTCATCTGAAACACTCAAAGATAGAAACAATGAATGAGATATCTAAACATAATCAATTAAAGGACTGAGTAAATGTAATTTTAGGTTAGAATATCAATACAAGTGGGTTGCTCAAATGATCTGCATGTTCATTTGCAGTCAACAGAGCAGTGACTCCAGCAGCAGCAGCCCAAGAAATTCTTTACTGAGCAGAACCATTGGACCTCATATAAAGGTGCAAAACTATTTAATTCACTGCTCTTATATCCGTACATGTACACAGTAAAGCAGTCAATGTAATGAAATTCAATTTTATGAATGCCAAAAATTCCCACGTCTGAAACAGACTACTCCACAAGATGCAGATCTTGTGGGATAAGAAATACAAAAGGAGTTCTGCTTTCTTGACATGCTGAAGATAATGAGATGACAGTAGTAAGATTTTTTCAGAAATGGGGAAATATCTGTATTTAAATGCAGAACATGTAAACCAAGAAATTACGAAGGACTTCATTGTATAATTGTAACAGCCTAACTGAAACTCAGTGAGGATGGTGTTAAAACACAAGGAAACAGCGCCTGACATTCAGGTAACTGAAAAAAAGAACAAATCCTGAGCTAAGAAATACAGAAAGTGAAAAGGACAAAATATCAACATTTCTGTCACTTCACTTTCTGTCATTCATTTTAAAACGAATGAAGAGAACTTATAAACATTTTTGGAAATTACATGCAGAATAAGGGATCAAAATAGTTTACATGTTGCAACTGTAATATTTCTCACCTTGCGATAGCCTGTGAAACCTTCAGATTCTGTGAAAAGGTAAGCAAACGGCAGCAGGACGAAAAGAGAGAGATTGGAGAAGAGAAACACGTGATTCCACAGACCTAGAAACAGCATACAACTCTGTAAGTTAGGGAACAATTCTTACTGTTCACTGGAATACAGAATATTATAATCATTTCCACACTACATTTATTTTATTCAAAGGAAACACAATTGTAAATAATAATTCAAGGACTAAGAAAAAGAAAAGAATTAACAAATTCCTCTATTAAAACATACGAAATATCCACACCATGACGAGGGGGCCCATGGTAGTGAAGCTGGTTGAGGCACTAAGCTACGAGTCGAAGCTCACAGGTTCGATTCCAGATGAGGTCATTAGAGTTTTCAATTGACCTAATCGTTCCAGCTGCACTATGGCCCAGGGATTGACTCAGCCTCTAACAGAAATGAGTACTAGGAATCTTCCTGGAGGTAAAGGTGTGGCCGGCGCGTAAGACTGCAACATCACCGCCATCTGTGAGTTGACTGTCTAAAAAATGTGGGAGACTTGATGTCTCACAACCCTACAAGCCTCTACAGCCTGTTACAAGGATAGCTTTATATTTTACCTTTATCACAACATGAAGACATATTACAAATGTATGAAACAATTTATATAAATAACTCCTGCTCTCTGCTTTCAGACACTTTACTCCACACAGATAAAATGTTGTCTGTGTGCTTAACTAGGCACCATGTTATGAGGGCTTACAGACACTAGAGGAACAGCTAATTCCATGCATTCTTAACCTCAGCAACAGATGAGGATGAACAGTCAGCTCCGTGTCACGATCACTTTACATCCAAGGAAACAGCTCCTGCTGTTCATGGATAGGAGGTGGGCTAGGCACCACAAATAATATTGATGCTGTGGAGAAGAGAAAAATCTCCCATCCTGATGGTAATTAAGCTTTGGTTCTTTGGTTGTTTAGCCTGTAACTGCAAAGCCATACCTACTGAGACACCATGGCTCCCCATACAGAGATAAGGGAATCAAATGTTTATAAGTAACATCACCAGTAAAAGTAAACAAAAGTAAAGTAAAGGTATCCCTCTAACAGGCCGTGGAGGCCTATAGGGTTGTGAGACATTGAGGCTCCCACATTTTCTAGACAATCAGCTCACAGATGGCGGTAAGGCTGTCAGCTTTATGCACCAGGCACCCTTTACCCCCAAGGATATTCCCAGTACTCCTTTCTGTTAGAGGCTGAGTCGACCCCAGGGTCATAGTGCTGCTGGAAGGATTGTCAATTGATAAATCCACCTCATCAGGATTCGATCCCACAACCTTCCAGCTTGTAGCATAGTGACTCAACCAACTACTCTACCACATACCCAAAACATCACCAGTACATATCTTTATGATGGACAGTAATGTTAGACGTTAATAATGGCGCTCTGCAACTAGAGTGTCTCACAAAGAAACTGTACCTTGTATGAGTGAACTGTTGAGCCATTTCACATAGTAGCTGTTGGGGTAGTAGAGAAGGATCTCATTGCTCAATATGGAGATAGGGAGCAGCAGTGCAGAACCCACTGACACGGCCAGTGAGAATGTACAAAGCCACAGACTGAAACAAATAATTCAGATAGAAAGCTTGAAAATTTGATTTAATGGCTTTATATACAAACAGTTTTCTGTATGTGTGTGAAACTTGGTCTTTGACATCAAGGGAGCAACATAGACTGACTGTGTTGAGGAGAATATCTGGACTAAAGAGAAATAAAGTGACAGGAGGTTGGAGAAAACTGCATAATGAGTAGCACGTATGGGGGAGAAGAGGAATGCATACAGGATATTGGTGGGAAAGCCAGAAGGAAAGAGACCACTGGGAAGACCAAGGTGTAGGTGGGTGGACAATATTAAAATGGATCTTAGAGAGATAGTATGGGATGGTATGGATTCGATTGATCTGACCCAGGATAGGGACCAGTGGAGGGCTCTTGTGAACACGGTAATGAACCTTAGGGTTCCATAAAACGCTAGGAAGTTCTTGAATAGCTGCAGAACTGGCAGCTCCTCAAGAAGGGCTCAGCTCCATGAACAGTAAGTAAGTAAGTAAGTAAGTAAGTATATAAAAGTAGTTTACAGTAAAAGTCATGAAGTTTTGTGGTTATTTTTTATTGTCTCACAGAATGAATGGTACATATACAGAGGCCGAAGAAAGAGGAACCATACAGTGACCACCTCCAGGTCTCCCTTAAGCCGTAAAGCTTCCCTCTCCAGCATGCGTCCTTCTATTCCTCATCCAGCAATTCTGTTCACATACTGATAGTCACAACCATACCATAACCTTTGTTATGGACAAGCACTTTGGACCAGTTGATACAGACAATTGCTGGTAGAAATTGGGAGGCATTGAATTCCACCATCCCCACTATTTCTGGAACTTCTTTCCATGGCCAGAGTATGCTGTGTACAATTTAGTTTTCCTCTGAAACATGTTTCACAGCTTTTGTAACTGTCAACAAAAGGTGCCAATAAATACGTGACATTCTTACTTAAAATATTATAGTTAAATGTTATACATTTTTATGAATTTTTGCATAAAGTGAATCAAATGATTTATAATGGGTAGGCTGTGTATACTGTGTACTTCTCACCTACAAGACTACTCCAATAACGTTTGGTACTGAAGTTGTACAATAAAAGGTGAGAGATGGGTTCCATTTTGATATTTGCTAGTTAAACATAACCTCTATTTTAAGCAATGCTGCAAAGACTGAGTGACTGACAGACACACAGGCAGATAGATAAGTAGCTAATTCTGGGTGATTAAATGTGAAATAAGCTTATTCAGTCATTTTCTAGCTCAGTCATTAATAGACATATTTATGGCATGATTACTCAGATGTCATTTCAAATCAAGCAAGTCATCTCTCAATTTCCAATTCTTTGTACATGGCCTTACTTCAGAGACTTCAAATAATCAAATCCTCAAGTTATATGGGGGGGGGCATTTATTTTCATCATGCTACTGTAAGCATTTTATACTAAAGCACCGTTTCCTATTTGCCCTGTAGAGTGATGAGGCTATATTCCAATTACCTGATCCTGTAAACTGTGACCTCATCTTCATCTGTAGAGAAATAATCTTCTCGGTCTTGTCTTCTAAACCTCCTAATGATTGCATAGCTCGACACATACAAAAGCAGCAGCAACAAGAGGAATATCTATAAAACAAAACAAAAACACATGGCAGCAAGCACACAGCAATTCTGAGCAACACTTCACATTTCAGATCAACAACCAAAACTTCAATATGATTGTATCAGACACATCACAGGGTCTTAAGTCTGGGAGGAGAAGGAGATTTGGGGGGGGGGTACATCTGAACTGAAAAAAAGGCAAACCTATCCCTGTAACAGGCCATGGAGGCTCATAGGGTTGTGAGACATTGAGGGTCCCACATTATCTAGACAATTGGCTCACAGATGGTGGTGAGGTCATCAGCCTTATGCGCTGGCCGCCCTTTACGCCCCAGAAAGATTCCTGGTATTCATTTCTGTTAGTGGCTGAGTTTACCCCAGGGTCATAGTGCAGCTGGAAGGATTAGGTCAATCCAATGATCTCATCGGGAATCAAACCCATAGCCTTCTAGCTTGTAGCATAGTGCCTCAACCAGCTATGCTACCACTCTACACAATGTATGACAGAAACTCCGTCCTAAGTGCAACAATTTATTGTAGTTCTTTTGTCTTCTTTTCTTCTATACTACATGTTTCGGCCGTAAATGGACGGCCATTATCAGGTGTATACTCTCACGTAGCTGTTACACTGCTACTGCTATTGTTACTGCTGTAACAGCTACGTGAGAGTATACACCTGATGATGGCCGTCCATTTACGGCCGAAACATGTAGTATAGAAAAAAAGAAGACAAAAGAACTACAATAAATTGTTGCACTTAGGACGGAGTTTCTGTCATACATTAAAACAAATTTCTTAGGAAATGGTATATTCCATCTGTATTAAAACTATACATCAGGCATTTTAGTGCTACCTCAGGGCTTCAGAAGACACTGATATGTAGCCGCGCGCCGACGTACATCTGCCACGACAGTCGCTCGAGCTTGAGTTCTTAATCTCTCGGATAGGGTGCTTTGGATATGGGAGTGGTACACACTTCGGGGTACAAGAATCCGGGGTCTCCAGAACACACCGTGTATTGCAGTCTTAATTTCAAATTTCATACAAAGATCAATCTTTACATTGTCCTCCGAGCTAGCCGCTCCGTCCATCCTACTCGCTACCCCTACTGCGCACTTCTCTGTTCTCTGCCTACATTTCAACAACCTTCTCCCCCGCCCCCAATAACCGATGAACCACTCTATACAAGTCCCCCAGTGGACATAAAAAAAAACAAGAAAAATAACAACAGGAAGCGAAGGGTCCAACCCGACATCTGTCCTACATTCGTAGTTTTCGAGATGCCCATCATAAACCTTTTTAGGTCTTCAAAGCACACGAGCAGTGAACCCAAGACCCCTCCTGGCCGGTCTCGCACAATGTCAATTCATGGGTTTATGACTCTAGGTGCAAACTGGCGACCTTAGGGACAATAGCGACACCCCTAAGCCTAAGGAAGACAATAGCTGAATTACAACTAGACGGTCCCGGGATGATATCTCGCCGGAGGAGCGTCTCCCAGGGCGTGAAACAATGCATAAATTCGTCATACCCTTAATTAAATAATTTTGGCGAGGGACGTACGGTTACAGATATCACCAAACTGGTAGGTCTAGCAGAGAGACTTATAGTCAGGAGTCAGTTGGTACAAAATATAAAAATATGAAGTTTTCAAAATAATAAAATTAAGGCCATGAACACACACCAGTTAAAAAAACACATTGCACTGAAAAATATACCAGATACAGAGGGACCCATACTTATGTTCCTTAATGTGAGGTTTTCTGTCTTTTAGCATTCAATTTTAATTATCCCAAATCAATCAAGATTTTCCTCAGCTTAGTATTCATATCCAAAGCTCCCAGAAAGTAACCTTAAATGGGCATGTCAACCTACACACAACGACAACAAACAAAAAGAAACCCTGTGGTTTTAGTCCGCAAGCGAACTATACCGACCTAGCGAAAGACGCTTGTAGGCGAAGTTAGTGCGAACTTTAGCGGACAGAGGGTGTCGCGTGGTTCCCCACGGCCATTAATTTCGGTTTTCTAGACCGGAGCCGCTATTTCCCTGAAACAGCTCCCCAATTATCTTCATGAGGCTGACACACACTGAAAACCCCCAATATCAAACCAAAGGAATACTAATTAGGCTAGAACCTGAAACCAGAAAAACGTCAGTAACTGATAAACTTATCAGAACAACTCTAAACACATGCACATAACGAGATAGGCAGGGCCAAGCTTGCTCTGCAGTGATAAGTCCACAAAATGGCAGGCCGCAAAGTACAACTACGTTTCTTTTTTCTGGCAGTACACAACATTAAGCATTACCAATAAAAGCTATCCCTGTAAGGGTCCGTGAAGGCCCAGAGGGTTGTGAGACGTCAAGGCTCCCACATTTTCTCTAGAAAATCGGCTCACAGATGGCGGTAAGTTTGTCAGCCTTAAGCGCAGGCCGCCCTTTACACCCCAGGAAGATTCCTGCCACTCATTTCTATTAAGAGGCTAAGACGACCCCAGGGCCGTCGTACTGATTACTGAAAGAAAATGTGGGAGCCTCGACGTCTCACAACCCTACTAGCTTTCAGGGCCTGTTACAGGTATAGCTCTACATTTTCTTTTATTGCTAGTGGGGTGGGACTAAGTCCCTTGTACTGCGGCCACTTCTGGCCTATTGTAACAGCCCCAGATGATACGTGATGGTGATTGTGGAGCAATTGGTGGAATGAAGACTGGCAGGGGAAACCGAAGTACTCGGAGAAAACCTGCCCCAGCGCCACTTTGTCCACCTCAAATCCCACTTGATCAGACCCGGGATCGAATCCAAGCCGCCGCGGTGGAAAGCCAGCGACTAACCGCTTGAGCTAAGGCGCGGCCTTACCTTCACCTTAAGTTCTATCATAACTCACTGCTTACATAATGCCTAGACTTGTAAGAAAACGTCCCATTTTTTTAAAAATCTCACTCATCTGCTTTCATTAGCCTAACAACAAACTGTTGCAACTCAATATAATCATGAATTAATTAAGGCCGCAGGCCACGAATAAATATTATATTCTGTTACACCTCCAGAATGAAACGTGCCAGATCTTCCTTCAAACAGTTCATGGAATTAATGGACTGCTGTAGGTAAATTCGTAGCATCTTTGTCTTCACGTTCGATTTACTACATTTCATATTTATCTCTCAATGCGTTAACAAAGTTACCATCTAAATAACACGAAAACAAATGCCACGTAAAGCAATTTGAGGGCGTAACTGTCCACTTTCTCCTCTACCGCATTTTACAGGAGGATCGCTCAGCATTGTTCTCCCACTCTAAGATTATTTTTAGACCTTCCCGCCCCCTCGAAGCCTATGTAAATAGTTCTTGAAATAGTTTCGGGTATAACCAGTACACAGGCGTTTAGAAGCCCCCCTCCCCCATTCGTCTATTTTTGGGATTACATCAACACACTTTCGTAATCTTAATCTTGATCCCCAGACAATTCCGCCTTTCTTAAAGCCTGACAAGGGCTATGAGTGGTTAATATACGGCAGGCAGAGGGAACGGGCACGAACGAAAGGAACACTCGTTAACGTTACCGCGGCTCTTACACAGGCCTTACACTGACCGCCTCTGTGGTCTAATGGCCAGAGTTCCTGGCTACGGATCCAGAGGTCCCAGATTTTCTGAGAAGTAGTGGGTCTGGAACGGGGTCCACTCAGCCCTGTGAGGATAACTGAGGAGCTATTTGAAGGAAATAGCGGCTCCGGTCTAGAGAAACCGAGATTAACGGCCGTGGGGATCCGTTGCACTGACCACGCGACACCCTCTACCCGCTAAAGTTGGCACTAACTTCGCCGACAAGCGGCGGTCGCTCGGTCGGTATAGTTCGCTTACGGACTACAAGCCACAGAGTTTGTTTGTTTTACACTCCCAGATCTTCCACACTTCAGTTCCCTGTCATCTCATACCACATTTGTGTAATAACATAGCGGGGACAGCTCAGTCGGTATAGTGGCCACACTACGGGCTAAAATAACGGAGAATCGGGAGGCGATTTCCGGCTGGAGCAGAACCTTACTGTTCGTTATCGTGTCCACAATAGTCTTCCACTAGTCTATGAGCCAGATCAATCCAGTCGATCCCACTTCTCTAAGATCAATTTTAATACTATCCACCCACCTATGTCTTGGTCTTCCCAGTGCTCTCTTTCCTTCTGGCTTTCCCATCAATATCCTATATACAATCCTTTTCGCCCATTCGTGCTACATGCCCTGCCCATCCCATACCCATTGATTTCATAATTCTAATTATACTTGCAGAAGAGTGAAACAAAAAAATACAGTTTTATCGGTTTCGTTTACACTCCAGTACCTGACATGACCGCGTGGGTACAGTGGGTGACTTCAAGCCGGTGTGTGTGTGTGTGTGTGGGGGGGGGGGTTCCATAAACAAAAAAAAGGGACAGGAGGGTGTATACTGGTTTCTGTGAGTGAGCCATGAGCTCCACTACCGTTGTGGAACAAGGGTACAGAGACCTCAAAAGCTCCCCTTCGCTGGTACCACAAAAGAAATGCAAAAGTTAGACGTTACATTATAACGGGTGACTTCTCAAGAAGGGGGTTCAATGTTTAGCGTGAGTGAAAGAAGAAAACGCAGCTGTGATCTCCCCATATGGCTCCACCCCATGACGTAACGAGTCTACTTGTCCCAATGCACTGCTATCTATATTCCAACATGGAAGTTCCCATACACAAAAGCAAGTAGAAACCTATAGGAAACTAGTTAAAACGTAAAGTTATCCCTGTAACAGGACGTGAAGGCCCACAGGGCTGTGAGACGTTCAGGCTCCCACATTATCCAGACAATCGGCTAAAAAATTGCGTTAAGGTTGTCAGCCTTACGCGCCGGCCGCGCTTTAGGAAACTAGTTATGGCAAATATTGCATAGTAATAAAGAAATTCATCCTCGAGGACTACCGCCTTTTCGTATAGAGGAGGCCTACGCGTCACAATGACTGGAGAGCTACGCTGGCGGGGGCGTAACCTCCTGGTATAACCACCCATGCCAGACAGGTCAAAGGGTAGGGACCAGAAGTGTAGGCCCTAGCCCTCTAGATTGGGGGTTGGGCATGGGGGCTGAAGAGCCCAAGACCCAGTAAAGAGGAATAAGGACATTAACGAAGGTCAAATTTATTACATTATAATTTTGTGTACTCATCGCTCGTCATCAGAATATCGGTGATGGGGCCGAGATTCGAACCGTACAACACCCGAATACAAGTCAGAATCGTTACGGTCTCTACACGTCGATGGAAAGGATGGGGTAGTGCGTTGGGTTATATACTGGAAACAAATGGATCTGGAGAAGGACTTGCGAAAAGTTCGCAATTCTCCAAATTTCTGTATGAATGAAAAGAAAAGTACTTTCCTGATGTATACATGTATTTCTCTATACGCTAGACATTAAAATAAACAGATACCACATGAGGTGTATCGGAAAGTTCCCTGACTAGGTAAAAAATAAATTACTCAATTTTGGCTGCCATCTCCTTTGAAATAGTTTCCTTGGGAACGTATACAGCGACCCCCAGAGTTTTTTCCACGCTTTAAAAGCACCGTGGAAGTAATTTTCCTTAATGCTGTCGAGTGCCGCTTGCGGTTCCCTTTGGATGTCCGACATATTTCAAAACGTCGTCCCTTCAGTTTCATTTTCAATTTGGAAATCAAAGCGAAATGAGAGGGGACTAAGTCCAGCGAGTAGGGAGGATGGGGAACGATAACCATGTCTTGTTAGTCACAAACTCTGTGATTTTCAGGGACGTGTGGGCGGGCACGTTGTCGTGATGAAGGAGCAATGTGGCACATGTTCACATTTTCTGTTAAGATCTCCTGGAAAACTCCATAACTTATCCCAACGGTGTCTGCGAGCTCATGGATTGTTCTGCGATGGTCTTCGTGGATGAGTTCTCGAATATTTCAATATTTTCTGTCGTTTTGCTGGTGCTTGGTCGCCCTTAACTTTCGTCATCTCCAACTGACCGGCCTTAGAACGTGAATGCCATTCAAAAACCGCTGTCGGACATAAAGAATATTCTCCAAAAGCCTCACGAAGCATTTCAAGGGTTTCGGTAGCGAATTTACCGAGCTTCACGCAAACTTGATGCAGACACGTTGCTCGATTTCACCATCAATCGCAGTCAAAATGAAACATGAAGTTGGAAAAGCACCCGTGTAAAAACAATGCGTGTTCACAGCGCGGTGTCACGTGGCAGACTGATGCATAGGCTTTCGGAAGTGTGACCTTGGTATCCCCTCTCATCTTCTTTCACCCAGACAG
Organism: Cryptotermes secundus; assembly: GCF_002891405.2. Lineage (NCBI taxonomy): Eukaryota > Metazoa > Arthropoda > Insecta > Blattodea > Kalotermitidae > Cryptotermes > Cryptotermes secundus. Next base: position 556,258 of record NW_019724591.1, on the reverse strand, counting down.
TTACAATTATAACAGTCCGGGAACTTTTCGATACCACCTCGTATTATAAGATTGTTTTTTTTCTGTAACTTGGCAGAAGACAATGCAGAACATCGAATTCCGCTGCCAACTGCTAATTCCATTGCCCCATCAACTCTAAGTACTTGGTTTGCATTTGAGGCATGCGCATAACTGGCCGGAACCACAGGTTTCTTTAAGAATATGAAATGCGAGTTTCTGAGAGCAGTGAATAATAAAATAATAGTCTTCTGGGATATGACGCCGTAAAGATATCCACAATACCACTCGGCGTCATGTCACAGAAGCCAGTGATCGTAAGAAAAATGCATTCTTTCTCTAAGGTTCATTCACAGATGACGCTACAGTCTCGATACTGAAAGTGTCGTCGAACAGTCCACAGCGCACCTACGAAATTCGCAACTCGCCGCTAAATACGCAGCGAACAAACCAGGACTTAGATTAAGATCTAAAGTTCTCTGACTACGATACACAATTATTGACTTCCTGGACATTGTCCATCGTCCTGTTTATTTATTTAGGTGTTTCAAATAAAATCGTGGGGGACATGCGGTAGCGTAGTGGGTCGAGGCACTACGCTACAAGCCGGAAGGTAGCGAGTTCGATTCCTGATGAGGTCTTTGGATTTTTTAAATTCACCTAATCCTTCCAACCGCACTAAGGCGCTGGGGTCAACTCAGCCTAGTACACAAATTAGTTCCTCGAATCTTCCTGGGACGGGGGGTAAAAGGCGGCCGGCGCGTAAGATCGATAACCTCANCTGTTTATTTATTTAGGTGTTTCAAATAAAATCGTGGGGGACATGCTCTAGCGTAGTCGGTCGAAGCACTACGCTACAAGCCGGAAGGTCGCGAGTTCGATTCCTGATGAGGTCTTTGGATTTTTTTAAATTCACCTAATCCTTCCAATCGCACTAAGGCGCTGGGGTCAATTCAGCCTAGTACACAAATTAGTTCCACGAATCTTCTTGGGACGGGGAGTAAAAGGCGGCCGGCGCGTAAGATTGATAACCTCATCGCCATCTGTCAGGCGACTGTCTAGAAAATGTGGCAGGCTCGATATCTCACAACCTTATGGGCCTCCACGGCCTGTCATAGAGACGGCTTTACTTTTACATACTGAGGCACGTAGAACTGTTGCTAGGCAACAGCGACGACATAAACAACTAGAAAACGGCCCGTAAACAGCAACAGAGGGATGGTGTTTTCTCTGGGTGCTCTAATGTGTGCTCTAGTGAACTGTGAAGTGTGTGAATTAGTAAAACGGTTATAATTACTTATAGTCACGGATGTGGTAGAGTTCGATAACTGCAATTACCGATCCAACCCCCGTCTAAGGTCACTATATCAAGTGACAGCATGTTAACTACGTTTTGTTAATGCCTAAAATATAATATTCCGTGAAATAACAGAATTAGACACGATGACGGTAACATACATACATTATCTATCGACGTATACAACATGCTTCGCGCGACTTTAGAATTCCTTTGTGCAGTACGACTTCAAATAATCTTGAAACAAACAAACTTATTTTCCGTCAGGTATGGACAAAACGACACTTTAATCTTAGAAGCCTCAGCTACAATGTAAGTCACGTTACGTGGCGGCCTCGCGGGATGAATCGCACACGTGGGTCACGTGGGTCATGGCCTGAGGTCAGCTGACGTACATATTCTCAGAAGATGCCATCGGCTGCTAACAAACAGGCCAACAGTTACACGAAGATGAAATTTTTATACATATGCAGACGACAAAAACAAAATACAATACAAACTAACGATCATTTAATAAAAAACGCCTATTATATACAGAGTGTTTCACGACTTTAGGTCATAACTTCAGGAGGTGATTTCCTAGGTCTTTGTGATCAAAAAAGTTCACATAAACATGTGTCCGATTTTGGACGGTTACGGACTTATGACCGTTTTTTCATTCCCGTACACGCCCTCGTGTGAACCGCGTCTGTCAGCTGGCGGGTTGCTATTTTTAGCCAGCTACAGATAGAGCGTTCTCATTATCTCGACACGTGAGAGGTACCTAAGGCAGGGTGGATTGGTATGTCCGGCGCGGTTCACAACCGAGCGGCAGCCTGTGTTGCGGCCGGCGGTGGCATTTTCGAAAATCAGTTTTAAGCACCAATAAATTCAAATTAAAGGTAATTTCACGAAGTTAACTTTACATTCATACTTTAAAAGTATCATGTATTATGCTGGTTTATTATTGTGTTCCGTTTATTGTCAGTAATCGTTACCTTATATTCTGAGTTTAAAACGGTCATAACCCCGTAACCGTCCAAAATCGGACACATGTCTATATGAACTTTTTTGATCACAAAGACGTAGGAAATCACCTCCTGCTGTTATGCCCTGAAGTCTGAAACACTCTGTATGTCGCGAGCAATCAAGTGTACATAAATAAAGGTTTATGACGAGTGCTGAACTATGAACAGCCCGACAGTGGTGTATAACACTCAGAATTACCGTGTTTTCAGACTTTATCCATCGTCCGGTATTCTAGAAACTAGAAAAAACAAAACGTTTCGAAAACTTGATCTATTTCCGCCCTCTACCTCCTTTTCTGTCCCAATTCCACGCACGTGTGTGCATTATCATAATCTGTATTGCATATTTTCTTGTTATCTCCCGCCGAATTCGGTCTTGAAAACCGAGATTAATGGCCGTGGGGATCCGTTGCGCTGACCACGTGACACCCTCTATCCGCAAAAGTTGGCACTAACTTCGCCGACAAGCGGCGGTCGCTCGCTCGGTCGGTATAGTTCCCTTGCGGACTACAGGCCACGGAGATTGATTGATTGATCTCCCGCCGAATTATGGTCTCAGGTAATTAAATAGCTGTAGTGAATCTGACAGGGATTGTCCAGTGATTGAGTTTAGCTCTTTTTAAGGGACCCAAAAGAGTAGGTGTCTCCCCCACACCCCTCACCTGAGGACGTTTGTCTTGACTGAATGTTCAGCAGTGACAATTGTGTATGCATATACTGCAAGATCAACAGAAACCTGAAGATACGTTGCATTGACGTCAGCAACTGATGAATAATGAATAGACTAAACTGTTGTAGGGTCAGTACAACGGGAGATTGCAGTCTCTCTCTCTATGACTCTACAGCCCTATGGAACGTGGCCACTTTTTCAGTTTATTAATCTATACACAGTCGGTAGGACTCCTATGAAGGGGGATCAGCCCGTCACAACATCACAAACACAGAATAAACGCAGACAGACATCCATGCCTTGAGTTGGTTTAGAAACCACGATCCCAGTGTTCGAGCACGCGAAGATGGTTCATGCCTTAAGGCGCGTCCATATTACTCGTGCTCGTGTGTCTCGCTGTGCTCGCGAGTAACGTGGACGATATGACAAGTCACGAGACAAGCAAATTTTTAATTTTTAATTTAAAAACTATAGCCAATAAATTAAAATACGACTACAGCCTATACACACTACGAGTAAATATACGGATTCTCACGCTCCGAAGCCTGGCGAGCAACTGAAGTAGTGTGGACGAAGATTTACGAGCACAAGTAAAAGCCAGACGAGTCTCCCGACGAGCACGAGTAATGTGGACGCGCCTTTAGACCGTGCGGCCACTGTGATCAGCCATCTTCAAACAGATAAATTAGTCCCATAGGTAAACTGGTCTTCATACGAAAGATGAACTAGAACGAAATTGTCGTGCCTTACTCAAATACCGCGGAATTTTCCGGACGGACGGTGACCCCGGCGTAGATTCGAACACAACACCTCCAGAATTCCGAGTTTGGAGCGCTACCGCATGCCAACCCGTTCCGTCAGTTAAGGTTAAAACCGGTAGTAACATCTACATAAACAAGTGTCAGTACTGTCTGTGACGTTCATTTCACACTGAAAACAATAACGGGCTACATTAGCACAACCCACACATAGTTTTCCCGTGAGTAAAGCTGTTTGAAGCATGTGGCAGTGCACGTAAATACTTCCACGTCGTGCAAGTTACTTCGCTAAGCTCCTACGTTCCTAGGTCGAGAGGTATTTGGGCGTTTGTCCTCCTATTGCAACGTCCATTAGTGCCCAGGCGAGCAGAGAGAAAAGTTCTATCTTATACCGTTTGGTCTGTTGAAAGTCAACAGACTTTTCGGTGGAACATATCGCTTACATCTTCAGGGTCAAGAATAAGCCATACAAAAGCCCTCATGAAGCAGGTAACAAGCAGAGAGCTCTTTCAAGTCAAAGTCACATTGCGACTTGCGGTCGGTCAGTCTGTCTTGACCAGATATTTCTTGTTTGGAAGTTTCTGTCCTGTCCATTTGGGGTACCCTCTCTGACAAGAGGACGGGTCTGTCATTTATCAGTCTGCAGAATTAAGTCAATTGTCAGTATGTACAATTATTTACAAGTTTCCTGTTATTAACTAATCCAGGCCTGTGTCAGTCCAGGCTCAGTACAGCAGATCATGCCCTATCTTCAGTAGCTCCTGCTACAACGGCGGTCTAGTCACTTGAACAAGAGTCTTTCATCAGACTACTCGTACACGGCGTTATATACTAGAAGTCAGAACTTTCCAGAGTATATATGTCCTTTAGGAAACACCAAGAACCCACAGTGAAGGCGAGTAATCTCTTCTGTGTCCAGGTATATATTATTTTCAACGCAGTTTTATTTAATTGAATTGAAGTTAACAGTTAACTGAACTCAACAGTAGACAGAACAGTTTCAAACCAGTCACCAAGCAAGAGTTATTTGGCATTACTTGTCCTCGATCAGGTTACCCTTACTGTTGTGTACTTTTGTTCATCGTGTAGTTTCGTGTGCTTGACCGCCTCTGTGGTCTAGTGATCAGAGTTCCTGGCTACAGATCTAGAGGTCCGGTTCGATTCCCGGCGCTACCAGAATTTCTGAGAAGTAGTGGGTCTGGAACGGGGTCCACTCAGCCTCGTGAGGATAACCGAGGAGCTATTTTAAGGAAATAGCGGCTCCGGTCTAGAAAACCGAAATTAACGGCCGTGGGCATTCGTTGCGCTGATCACGCGACACCCTCTATCCGCTAAAGTTGGCACTAATTTCGTCGACAGCCGGCGGTCACTCGGTTGGTATAGCTTGCGGACTCAAGCCACGGAGTCTTTTGTTTTGTACTCTGTTCGAGCGTGGCGGGTTATTTTGTGTGTTGTATCTTATTGTATCACCATTGTCATTGGGTAAAAACCCATTTGCAGTCAAAATAATAATAATAATAATAATAATAATAATAATAATAATAATAATAATAATAATAATAATAATAATAATAATAATAATAATAATAATAATAATAATAATAATAATAATAATAATAATAATAATAATAATAATAATAATAATAATAATAAAAAAATACATTCATCCGAAAATCTGATCGTTTTCAATTCGGAATGCTAAGTTTCAGTAACTGTCACGAACATATGTACATTCAAAGAGCAGTGTATCACCACTTGCTTTCTTGACGGTCAGGTGTGCAAATGCACATGGAAATCGCTGACCTAAACTTCTATTCCGAAAAGCTAGAGTGAGAATCCTATAACATTTACATTAGCAAAACAAACGAGTGACAGAACGCTATTCAGAAAAGTAAAACAGCAGGGAAAACAAATGACAAGAGCCTAACTTTAAAACAAACCCATTACAGTTCAACGACCAAAAACAGGATTCACGGACAGCAAACTGCCCGTGAGCTGTAGGTTGCAGTTTCCTGTATTCATCGGATTCCTGTGGTTATGCGCCACACTCAAGAGATCGGAGAGGGTACGTAGAGAGCTATACAGTGAAACCTAACTGGCTTCATCACCTATGGTCCCATTCTATCCTGGCCAATTTATATAAAACGTGTAAAATTTATCATATTTTATGCTATTGCTACTTTTTCCACCATGCTGAAATGAGTAAGAACTATTTTTACTTACAGATTTTAATTCGGATACGCGGTAGCGTAGTTTGTTGAGACAATGTGCTACAAGCCGGAAGGTTGCGGGTTCGAGTCCCAATGAGGTGGATTTTCTCAATTGGCATAATCCTTCCAGCCGCAATATGACCCTGAGGTCGACTCAGCCTCTAACAGAAATGAGCACCGGGAATCTTTCTGGGGAGTAAAAGGTGGCTGGCGCGTAAGGCTAACAACCTTACGGCCATCTGTGAGCCGACTGTCTAGAAAATGTGGGAGCCTCGATGTCTCACAACCCTACAGGTCTCCACGGTCTGTTACAGGGATAGCTTTACCTTTATAGATTATAATTATCAAAGTAAAAAAAATGCAATAGGCCTATGGTACACTGCTCAACAATAGTGAACAAAATTAATCAGAAGCCGGGGCAGGTCAGTCGGTATTGCGACGGGGTATGGGCTGAACGGCAAGGGTTCGACTCCTGGCAGGGGCAAGAGATTTTTCTCTACTCCACAGAGTCCAGACTGCGTGTGGACACCACTAAGCCTCCTATCCACTGGGCACGGGGGACTCTTTCCCCGGAAGCAAAGCGGCCGGGGCGTCAAGGTGACCATTCACCTCCACTCCCCCCACACATCTTAATGGCGTGATGCTTAAGCACAGCGATAATCTTATTTTTACCTTTATAAAAAAAAACTCCGTGGTTTTAGTCCGCAAGCGAACTATACCGACCGAGCGACCGCCGCTTGTCGGCGAAGTTAGTGACAACTTTGGCGGATAGATGGTGTCGCGTGGTTAGCGCAATGAATCCCCACGGCCGTTTATTTCGGTTTTCTAGACCGCAGCCGCTATTTCCTTGAAATAGTTCCTCAATTATCCTCACGAGGCTGAGTGGACCCCGTTCCAGATCCACTACTTCTCAGAACCTCTGGATCTGTAGCCAGGAACTCTGACCACTAGACCACAGAGGCGGTCCATTTTCCCTTCTATACAACATTTAATGTCTCGTTTGCTACCGAGAGCCCTCCCCCGCCACGAGAGAGGAAACAAGATGTTTACAGGGTAAGTTCTGTCACACGGGCCAGGTCAGTGGACAGAATTCAATTTGTGCGCGAGTGAAACAAAATATCAGTGTTTTTTCTGTGCGGCCAACATCTAAATGTTATTTTTGCACAAATCCACAGCAAGAAATGCAAGAAAATGGACAAGACATGAGTCATATGGCCAGTATACAGATAAGATTTTGCCAGTTCCGCAAAATAAGCCTCTAATTATGATAGGTGGTCTATTACCGAGGTGGCCAACTTCACAGTTTATTTCTGGTCAGTTATTTCACGACGCCTTCCATATAACAAACTACATAGCTACGAAAGGCAGGATGAACTGGAAATGATTTGAAAGGACGTCCTCACGTACTAATGGAGGTACTCTCCTGGGATTTGTGGGGAAAGGAGACACAAGGGAAACCACAAACTTCAATCACAAGAGCCGGTGTTTCGGCCGAGATTCGAACAAAGTACCTCCAAAATACAAATCTAGAGCGTTATTATTCGTCGATTTTTTTCGATCACAGATTTCACTGTATATACACATATTATTTCCTTCCCTTTCGCCTACCAGTAGCTACGCTACCGCCGGCATAGCTCTCAGGGTCTCAGGAGCACGTAAACCCCACCACCAAGACAATGTGGGGACACAATCGGTGAGGATATTCATGTACGCCTTGAAATAAAGTAGCAGTACTGAATGACAGATGTGATTTCAGTTGCGAAGAACAGACAATGACGTATATATTTGTATGGCACTCACAAACAAAAGGCAAAATACGTAATCTCTCTCTTCATTATTTACCTATACGATATCATGACAAAGCAATCGACAAACAAACCTCATTCCCTGAAGTCTTCACATTGGCACATGCAATGGCTGATTTAAACAAACATTAATATGTCATATTTCTTTTTATTTATGCCTATACACTTAACGCCTCTTGCATTTCAAATATGTCCGAAAAATTTGATAAATTGCTGATATCCGTTTGGTGCGTCGTTCAATGCCAGACACTGTTACTTTATTCGCTCGTTTGTGCGAAAACACAACAATTTAATGAAACCGTAGGGCAGGTGATTTATTTATTTCCACGGTTTAAACATGCCTGAAGGGTTGACTTAGATTTATGGTCTATATGCAATACGTACAACAAAGTATCATATATGAATTCGCCATAAATAATTTCGTGCGAGATTTCAGATTCCAACAGCGGTGTCTTTTAGGCCTTGACGCTGGGTTCAACACTGAACACAGAGACGGTATGTTCCTCTAAGGCTGGGGCCACAGGAGCGCACAAAATGCGTCCGTTATAACGAACGTCGTGACGTCCGTTGTAGAAATAAACAAGAGAGGCGAATGCTATGCTTTCTTCTGGCTTCACTGCAGGCAAAAGCTACGCACCGCATTCTGCAACTGTGTGGTGTCCTTAGCAACGTCCGTCATAAAGTACGTTCGTTGCAACGGACGTACTTCGTGTGCTCGTGTGGCCCCCAGCCTGAAACGTCGGTAAACTGCTACTGGATTACAGGGAATTGCATTCCATGAGATATATAAAGGCAAAATTGTCCCTGTGCTTAAATAATTAAGGACTAAGCCATAAATGTGTATGGGGGAGTGGATGTACAGATCCACGTATTTTTTTACCTCGGCATTAATTGGAGGTGACTGATCAGTTTTACGTCCCGGGCGCTTTATCCCTGGGGAAAGAGCCTCTAGTATCCATTGGACAGCAGGCTAGGTGGGCCCCAGAACCGGTCTGAATGACGTGGAGTAGAAAAATCTTGCCCTTGCCGGAATTCAAAGTCCGACCCCTCGGCAGTCTCTATACAGACTTTGCAGCCGATTCTTTTCCATAAGGTAGTACTCAATATTATTATTTATTTATTTATTTATTTATTTATTTATTTATTTATTTACAGTTCACTTCATGACTCAAACTATACACTGTCCTAGGAGGAAAGGTCAGTTTTCTGTGAGGTCACAGTATCGGTCATTCTAAGCAAAAAGTGTATATGTACATGTGTCCTATTCCGAACGGTTTCCGAGATAGAGCTGTTTCACTGTATAGTAATTTGGATTTGGCGCCCAGGATTGTCTTTTCTTCCCGCATGCGAACTGGTATGAAGCGTCAGTTGGCCGTTGTGACTGTTGATACTGACATTGTAGGAGTGTTATGAAACATGCTCCATATCTTCACAAATTCCGAATGTACTGATATGCTGCATGCTGTCCCCACGAGTTGCAAAGTGCACTGATGTTGACGGTGGCATTTTTAAAATGTATTATACTAGGTACACTGTACCTAGCACCTGTACCTAACTTTGTCACTTGAACAATAAATATCGTCATTAATATCTCTTTCTTACTAACAATTTTGGAACTGTACAGTGAAACAGCTGTATATCAGAAATCTTTCGGAATAGAACACGTGTACATATACACTTTTTTTTTGCTTAGAATGACCGATACTGTGACCTACAAGAACATTAACCTTTCTTCCTGGGACACCCTGTATAGCATAAAATGATAGGATTAGCAGAGAATAATGAACGGGAAGGGTGTGCAACGAACCTGCCAGGCCCAATTTGAGGTATTATGCTGAAATTTACCTAAAAAGACTATTTCTTTTATTGCTAGTGGGGGTGGGACTAAGTCCCTTGTATTGCGGCCACTGCTGGCCTATTGTACCAGCCCCAGATGATAGGTGAGGTGATTGTGGAGCAATTGGTGGAATGAAGATTAGCAGGGGAAACCGAAGTTCTCGGAGAAAACCTGTCCCAGAGCCACTTTGTCCACCACAAATCCCACTTGACCAGACGCGGGATGGAACCCGGGCCGCCGGGGTGGGAAGCCAGCGACTAGCCGCTTGAGCTATGGCGCGGCCTCTGGAAGGAATAAGGAAAACAACGAAAGGGCTGGGCACACTTAGTCTTCAGACGGTGTTTTCAACTATGCAGGCAGGAAGGCTACCCTAACCACTCGACTGCTACGTTCGGCAGTCAACAGCAATTAAGACACTGATAACTGAGCACAAAGCAGGTAAAAGAGACAGGCTTACTACGGGCAAGTTAAAGTCTTGGCCTCTTATTCACTTCTGTAATCATTTTCACAGGCGGTAGGACTCCTTGGGCGAGTGATCAGCCCATTTCAAGGCCGTTACCTACACACAGTTCAACACAAACACAGAATAAAAGTATACACACACAGACATGCATACCTTGAGTGGGATTAGAACCCACGATCCCAGCGTCCGAGCGAGCGAAGGCCGCGCGGTCTATAGCATGAAGTGTCTTCGTTCGCTCGGGCGCAGGGATCGTGGGTTCGAATCCCACTCAAGGTATGCATGTCTGTGTGTGTTTATGTGTGTAGGTAGCGGCCTTGCGACGGCCTGATCCCCCGTCCAAGGAGTCCTAATGACTGTGCATTTCTTTCTCTCATCTCGCTCCCACTTTAGAGCATAGAGCTGATTTCTCAGTTTCATGATCATTTTGCAAGCGGTAGGAATCCTTGGATGGGTGATCAGCTAGTCGCAAGGCCTGCACCTAAACACAGGACAACATAAACACAGAATAAACGCATACAAACACCGAACATCCATGCCTTGTGTGGGATTCGAGCCCACGATCCCGGCTTCCGAGCGCGCGAACACAGTACATGTCTTAGAAAGCGGTCTCTTTCTTCCTGGCTTTCCCACCAATATCCTGTATGCATTTTTCTTTGTCCCCATTTGTGCTACATGTCCTGCCCACCTCATCCGCCTTGACGTGATCATTCTAATTATAATATTATATTTAAGCATCCTGTTGCACTCTACACGATAAATGATACAAACTCCGTCCTAAGTGCAAACAATATATATTTATATGTCTTTGATCTTGTTCTTTCTACACTACATGTTTCGGCCTCTATCGGCCATCATCAGGTGTATACTCTTAACGTTGCTGCCACACTGAACCCAGTCTAAAACTTAACATTTAAAAACACAATGTCAC
>NW_019724591.1:526938-545135 GCF_002891405.2 Cryptotermes secundus | reverse complement strand
TAGATGTTGATAATACGAAGAATGTGACATTGTGTTTTTAAATGTTAAGTTTTAGACTGGGTTCAGTGTGGCAGCAACGTTAAGAGTATACACCTAATGATGGCCGATAGAGGCCGAAACATGTAGTGTAGAAAGAACAAGATCAAAGACATATAAATATATATTGTTTGCACTTAGGACGGAGTTTGTATCATTTATCATATTCTAATTATACTTGGAGAATAGTACAAGTTATGAAGCTCCTCATTATGGAGTTTTCTCCAACCTCCTGTCATTTCATCTCTCTTCGGTCCCAATATTTTCCTCAACACCCTGTTCTCAAACACCCTCAGTCTATGTTCCTCCCTTAACGGCCAGAATGTTACGAGATTATATTTTTAATACACGTCCAGTATCCATATTTTTTTTCCCTTGGCACTACAGCCCCAGTGGGCCTAGGCCTACCTCCATGAACTTCTCCGTTCACTTCGGTTTTTCTAGATCTTACACATTCGGTAGGACTCCTTGGGCGGGTGATCAGCTCGTCGCAAGGCCTCTACCTGTACATAAACACAGAAAACCGCACACACACACAAACTAAACATCCATGCCATGAGTGAGATTCGAACCCACGATCCCGATTTCCAAGCGAGCGAAGACAGTACATGCCAATTCAAACACTTACACAAGACTTTTCTTCCTTAAGGTTGCCTATACACGGTATGACGTAGCCTCGAAGATGTTTCAGACCGATAATAGTAGAGGCAGAGGCTATACAATCTTACTGATTCGGTCACACGTGGTCCTTAATAAGGTTTAGGGATAGTGAACTGTGGCGCATACCGGCACGTCACGGCGCCGTACAGACTATCGTAGTGACAGTCTAGTGAAGCGTAACGGAATTGGTAATCGTGACTTCAATAGTCGAATCCTGGTAAGGGTATAAACACTTGCATGAAACTTTAATTGCGTTTCGTGAAATGCAGGAAAGACGAAAAAATGAAAGAATAAGCGGAAAAGGAAAATCTGGGTTTAGTAAGTTATTGTATGTTTTCTGGAATAAAGTTTAAGGCATGTATCTACTATCTAACACAGTGCACACTAAACACAAAAGGCTTCAACTGCGACGGTGTATAACTAACCTTGACTATAGTCTGAATGCATGAACTGTCTTCGCTCGCTTGGAAACCGGGATCGTGAGTTCGAATCCCACTCAGGGCATGGATGTTTGTGTGCGTTTTTCTGTGTTTGTGTACGGGTAGAGGCCTCGCGACGAGCTGATCACCCGCCCAAGGAGTCCTACCGAATGTGTAAGATCTAGAAAATACGAAGTGAACGGAGAAGTTCATGGAGGTAGGCCTAGGCCCACTGGGGCTGTAGTGCCATGGGGGGAAAAAAAGGAAAAAATATATGAGTAGGGCATGCAGCACACAGACACACACAACAAAATGATGCATATACATTTTTTATTGGAACACCTGAAGGGATGCAAACAAGGGGTACGTGGGAGAATACTATTAAAACTGCCCTTCTAAGAATTGGATGTGAGGATGTGGACTGATTTCACGTGGCTCAGAACAGAAACCAATGGCGAGCTATTGTGAATGCGGTAATGAACCTTTTGGTTGCATAAAAGGAGGGGAAATAGTGACTCAGACGGAAAGTAATCATGTTTCGAGTTTCGGAGGTCTCGGATTCAAATATCGATCCGGAGATCGATTATCCTCAAATTTTCCATGGTTCTCTTCAGTTCCTCCTATCGGGATACTTTCTTCGCATTCTTCAGAATTCATTACTCACTAATCATATTGCTATTCGCAGTTGTTGGATCTTCACAGCGTCGTGAAATAAACACACTAAAACGGACTTTCCTTCATGGACTTAGCGACGGGTCGGAGTTCGAGTCCAGGTAGGATCAAGAATTCTTTCTTCTCCACAGCGTCCAGACCGGCTCTGGGGTCCACCCAGCCCCTTATGCAATGGGTACCGGGGGCTCTTTCTTTGGGGGTAAAGCGGTAGAGGCGTGAAGCTGCCCACTCACCTCCATCTAGTGCCGAGGTCAAGAGAATACATACACCTTCATGACGTAGTGCTTAATTACGTAAGCACAGGGACAATTTTACCATCCTACCATCGACATCACGGCAATTTTTTTTTTTTCATTGGCGCTACAGCCCCCATTTGGGCCTAGGCCTACCTCCATGAAACTTTCCGTTTTCACTCCGGTTTTACTACAGCTTAGACATATGATAGGACTCCTTGGGCGGGTGATCAGCTCGTCGCAAGGCCTCTACCTGTACACAAACACAGAAAAACGCACACAAACATCCATGCTCTGAGTGGGATTCGAACCCACGATCCCGGTTTCCAAGCGAGCGAAGACAATACATGCCTTAGACCGCTCGGCTACCGCGACCGGCAGTGTATAAGAATAATATATAAGAATTCAGTTCGTACCTCACAGGAAACAGATCCGAACCCACGATCCCGGCTTCCGAGCGAGCGAAGACAGTTCATGCCTTAGACCGCTCGGCTACCGTGACCGGCAGTGTATAAGAATAATATATAAGAATTCAGTTCGTACCTCACAGGAAACAGATCCGAACCCACGATCCCGGCTTCCGAGCGAGCGAAGACAGTACATGCCTTAGACCGCTCGGCTACTGTGCCCGGCACATTACTGTATTACCACACTAAATAAGCAAATTAGAACATATTGAGGTGGGTGATGATGCAATAACTGGGCATGTTCCATCGCTTCATCATTTACTTAAACATGCAGCCAAAAATTCCTTTTGTAAGCCTAAAACAGCATCATCATCCCTAAGACTATCATCACGAACACTAGTCACGACATAAATCAAACCACATATTTTATAACAGTGATATCACTGTCAGATCGTAGTTCCGTTTTAAAAATGGGTAAAGACACTTCACTACTTAAATTGTAAATGACTTACAGACCCTACTTCTTTGATCGCAAGCCAAAGCATGACATTTTGTGTGATGTTGGCTAAGAGTTTTACTGTGGGCCCATCTGACGCTTCTGTTGAGAGCGAAAGTAGCTCATACTTACTTACTTATGGAGCTGAGCCCTTCTTGAGGAAAAGCCAATTCTGCTGCTACTCAAGAATTTCCCAGCATTTTATGGAACCCCAATGTTCATTACCGTGTTCACAAGAGCCCTCCACTGGTCCCTATCCTGAGCCAGATCAATCCAATCCAACCCATCCTATCTCTCTAAGATCCATTTTAATATTGTCCACCCACCTACGCCTTGGTCTTCCCAGTGGCCTCTTTCCTCCTGGCTTTCCCACCAATATCCTATATGTATTCCTCTTCTCCCCCATTCGTACAACATGCCCTGCTCATCTCATCCTCTTTGACTTAATCATTCTAATTATACTTGGAGAAGAGTACAAGTCCATAATGCAACAAAGTCAACACTTTATAAAAAACACTAAAAAATATTTAATACATTAACAGTGTTTGTTAAATATTTTAAATGTCATTAACTATATACATTCATTCCTTGTTGCTACATGTTTCGGCCATGCATGGGCCATCATCAGGAAACACTTATTATTGTGGAGACCACTGCACTGTACACTTTGCCCTCTGTGCCCTTAGGCACGTCGTTGTTTCTGTTGTTAATTTCTTTCGTAGGACATTTCCATCCTATCTTTTTGGGGGCTATTTCAGTGTAATGTACAATATATATTAGTATAATTTTATCTTAGAAAAAGTATACGTTTGTTTGCCCTTCAAAACATTGCCCCACAGCTGTAGCCATTTCAACAATATTTGGTATGATGGTAGAGGACCACCTAAGGATGGTTTAGTTACTTGAAACCCATACCAGTACGTTTCAAAAACGTCCAGAAGACGGCAACAGTTTCTTGTTTCTTGCCCGTGAACAATTCGTCTTAATGTACTGCGTTTTATTTTGTTGGTGTTCCATAGAAAAAAACAAACAAAAAAGAAAATCCCCTTACTCTGAAATCTACCTGCTGTAGTTTTTGAGATATTTAATTTCCAAATTTTCACAAATATTTTTATACGTTCCCCCCCAAAATGCGAAGATTTACACTGTGTTGGTTTAGGTACTATCTCTCCAATTCTGTTATTTTATATTTATATCATTAAGATAAACACTGGAAGTTTCAAATGTAATTATACATATGCATTATGACAGGGTCCTTGCGACGGGCTGATCCCCCGTCCGAGGAGTCCTACCGGCTGTGTAAAGGATCAAATGGGCTGAAAAAGCGGCCAGGACCCAACAGGGCTGTGTAGACAGATTATGACAGGGACCTTGAGACGGGCTGATGCTCCGTCCGAGGAGTCCTACCGGCTGTGTAAAGGATCAAATGGGCTGAAAAAGCGGCCAGGACCCAACAGGGCTGTGTAGACAGATTATGACAGGGTCCTTGAGACGGGCTGATGCTCCGTCCGAGGAGTCCTACCGACTGTGTAAAGGGTCAAAGGGACTGTAAAAGCGGCCAGGACCCAACAGGGCTGTGTAGACAGATTATGACAGGGTCCTTGAGACGGGCTGATGCTCCGTCCGAGGAGTCCTACCGACTGTGTAAAGGGTCAAAGGGACTGTAAAAGCGGCCAGGACCCAACAGGGCTGTGTAGACAGATTATGACAGGGTCCTTGAGACGGGCTGATGCTCCGTCCGAGGAGTCCTACCGACTGTGTAAAGGGTCAAAGGGACTGTAAAAGCGGCCAGGGCCCCACAAAGGGCTGTATAGCCACAGACAGATTACGACAGGGTAACGCCGGATACATCAGCTACTAAGAAACACTCGTTCAATGCAGATTTAACGATCTTCTCCGCTACGTAGTTTTTTTTTTCTTTTTTTTTGTGACGTCGGCTGGTCTGTGACCTCGGAGGGTACAAAGTATGATGAACCCATCCGATAGCAGAGTTCCGGCCTCACAGTTACTTCAGCAGCCAACGAAACACTGCAACTTTCCCAAGTTCTGAAGGACGCACAGCCAGTCCATCTGTGTAAGCATGTACACACGTATGGGTAAACAGGTAAAGCTATCCTTGCGCTATGAAGGCGTATGGCAGACTGGATGTATATATCCACGTATTTTTGATCTCGGCACTTCTGGAGGTGAGTGGTCAGCTATATGCAGCGTACAGCTTTATCCCTGGGGAAAGACTCCCGGTACCCATTGGATGCGAGGCTGGATGGGCCTCAGACCCGGTCTGGAAAACGAGGGGAGAAAGATATTGCCTCTAACGGGCATCGAACTCGGAACCATCGGCCGTCCAGCCCGTAGCAAGTCACCATACTGATATATACGTACAGGCCTATATGTATATGCGGGCATGCTTAGAAGTTACGTCGAGCATGAAAATGGAGACAGTACATTCCTTCGAAACGTTCGTATTACAGGTGTCACAACCTAAGGGACCACAATGTGGTAAAACACCGCCGCGAAAACGTCGTAAGATATAAAAACTGCTTTATACACACAAATAATAAACACTGCTTAAAGCACAAATATTGTTATGCCGAATATATAGTTTTCATTACAACAGTAAAGTCAAGTTTAATTAATTAAGCATCGCACCATGAAGACGTAGGTGGGAGTGGTGATACAGACCCATTTATTCTTAACTCGGCACTAGATAGTGATGAGTGGTAAGCTTCATGTCCTGGCTGCTTTATCCCCGGTAGCCATTGTACAGACGGTGGAGTGGGCCCCATCACTGGCCTTGACGCTGCATTTTTCATTACATACAGAAACTCAGTCTGTACAGAGACGGGTTGGATGGCCGGGGTTCGATTCCCAACAGGGGGGAAATATTTTTCTCTTATCTACGGTGTTCAGACCGGATCCAAGGCCCATATAGCCTTTATCCAACTGGCACCCGGGGTTCTTTCCCCGGCAGTAAGGAGGCCGTGACGTGAAGCTGACCACTCACCGTCATCAAGTGCCGAGGTCAAGAATGGTGGAGCTATACCTCTACTCTACCATACGTCTTCATGGTGTAGTGCTTAATTAAGCAAAGGGACGTAACGATTTTTTAAACTGAAACTGAATAGGCACCAATAAAATGTTATGGTATGAGATACAAGACCGGCTCTATGGTCTAGTGGTCAGAGTTCCTGGCTACAGATACAGAGGTCCCGGGTTCGATTACCGGCGCCGCCAGTTTTTCTAAGTAGTGGGTCTGGAACGGGGTCCACTCAGCCTCGTGAGGATAACTGAGGAGCTACTTGAATGGAAGAGTAGCGGCTCCGGTCTAGAAAACCGAAATTAACGGCCGTGGGGAGCCGCTGCGCTGACCACGCGATACCCTCTACCCGCTAAAGTTGACATTAACTTACGTTACAGGTTCACTGAAAAGCGTAATACAGAATCTCATTCTGGGGTGCGATATCGCATAAAGAGGACGTCAGTTAAAAAAAAAAAAACTCTTTCGGAGTATCCAAACTGCGTCTGTGGACCGCTTGATGCGAAACAGTTCTCAGGAACTCTGGGGTTGTTCGAAAGAACAGTGCAAGTTCAACAATCCGAGTTAATTTAAGCACTGGGCCGCGCCATACCTCAAGCGGTTAGTCGCTGGCTTCCCACCGCGGCGGCCCGAGTTCGATCCCGGGTCTCGTCAAGTGGGATTTGTGGTGGACAAAGTGGCGCTGAGACAGGTTTTCTCCGAGTACTTCGGTTTCCCCTGCCAATCTTCATTCCACCAACTGCTCCACAATCACCCTCACCTATCATCTGGGGCTGGTACAATAGGCCAGAAGTGGCAGCAGTACAAGGGACTTAGTCCCACCCCACTAGCAATAAAAAGAAAATAATTAAAGCACTCATATGTTCAGGCTATCGAATCATTCGGATTACTGCATTTCAAACTAAAAAAAAAACAGAATTATTTAGTATAATTATTGATTTGAAAGGTTTATTTATAGGTACGTTTTATACATAAACAACGGCCTAAACACGCGATGTACGACCATACGTCGGGGCTCGAGGCAAGCGGAACGGCTTAGACAGGCAGGTCCATTAACACGTCATACACGGAAGCGGGATATCTCAGTCGGTATAGCGACGGGCTGTACGGTCGACTAAGGGAGTAAAAGCGTGAAGCTGATCACTCATCTGCATCCAGTGTCGAGGTCAAGGATAGTGAACGTGTACCTCCAATCCCCCATGACTTCATGACCTGGTGCTTAATCAAGTAACGGAATAACTTCACCTTTTATTTTTATCACATTTCACAATAATTCATTTTTACCGCAATGACGTTAAATAACTACATTAAATAAGTAATTTTTGGATTTTTGGATTATGGCACTGCAAGTAGATTCCCGAGGAGGTCACTGGATTTTTCAATTGACCTAATCCTTCCAGCCGCACTATGGCCCTGGGTGGACTCAGCCTCTAACAGAAATGAGTACCAGGAATCTTCCTGGGGGTAAAGGTGCGGCCGGTGCGTGAGGCTGACAACCTTACCGCCATCTGTGAGCCGATTGACTAGAAAATGTGGGACCCTCAACGTCTCACAACCCTATGGGCCTCCACGGCCTGTTACAGGGATAGCTTTACCTTACTGTAAGTCAATTCGGATTACTGAGGGTTCAATGTATATGTTACAACCGGCCGGAAGGTGCTACGGATATCAAAAGATTCAATCACGGAGCTGAGCCCTTCTTGAGAAGCCGCCAGTTGCGCAGCTACTCAAGAATTTCCCATCCTTTTATGGAACCTGAAGGTTCATTACCGTGTTCACAAGAGCCTTCCACTGGTCCCTGTCCTGAGCCAGATCAATCCAGTCCATACCATCCCATCCTATCTCTCTAAGATCCATCTTAATATTGTTCACCCACCTACGTTTTCGTCTTCCCAGTGGTCTCTTTCCTTCCGGCTTTCCCACCAATATCCTACATGTATTCCTCTTGCCCCCATTCGTGCTACGTGCCCTGTCCATGTCATCCTCCTTGACTTGATCATTCTAATTATACTTGGAGAAGGACACAGCTAATAAAGCTCCTAATTATGCATGGATACAAAGATATCAGCGTCATTAGTTTAAGGCCGAAAAGCGAGTACTGCATAAGGAGCGA
This sequence comes from Cryptotermes secundus, assembly GCF_002891405.2. Classification (NCBI taxonomy): domain Eukaryota; kingdom Metazoa; phylum Arthropoda; class Insecta; order Blattodea; family Kalotermitidae; genus Cryptotermes; species Cryptotermes secundus. The sequence continues at coordinate 537,062 of NW_019724591.1, read as the reverse complement.
ACAGGGTACTTCCGTCTAATGGAATGTACAGTTTTACAATACAAAAACGCAGTCAACAGCTAGAGGCTACAGGAATACTGGCCACATTCCGATGGGGGCCAGGCAAAGGGTGACCAAGTAGAGTGCAGTCTCGCCAGACAATACCACTGTTACCACGACAGCGACCTCTTTCTAACGTTTATGAAAGCTTACTTAAATTGCCTGTAAAACGTAAAGCCATCCATGTGATTAATTAATTAAGCATCACGCCATGAAAACGCATGGGGTAGTGGAGGTAGAGCGCCACCACTCTTGACCTCGGCATTAGACAGATGTAAGTGGTCACACGTTCACGTCCTAGCCATTTTACCCCCGTCCAAGAGAAAAATCCCCAGGTACCCGCTGGATAGGAGGCTGGGTGGGCCCTAGAACCGGTCTGGACCTTATGGAGTTGAGAAAAATCTCACGTCCCTCTTGAAAACCGGCTTTCCGGCCCGTAGCCCGTCGCTATCCTCACTCCCTGTCTCAAAGTTACAAAAACATTTTATAACATAGAAAGAAAACTATCAGCTCGAATACTGGGTCACACTGGGCACGCGTACTTGGTTGAGGCACTATGCTACAAGCAGGAAGGTCGCTGGTTCGATTTCTGAGGAGTTCTAATCCTTCCAGTCGCAATATGGCCTTGAGGTCGACTCAACCTCTAACAGAAATGAGTACCAGGAATCTTCCTGGGGATAAAGGGAGGCCGACACGTAAGGCTGACAACCTCACCGCCATCTGTGAGCTGACTGCCTACAGAAACATTCAACGGGGTTTTGAAGGTTCTGAAGCAATGCCCGCTCGTCCTTCTAGCAGTTACGTCTGAGAGAGGGTATTAGTAGCGTTGGGAAGTAATTACGATGTTACGAGGAGAGGAAATGCTGAGCTGGGGCTTTACTTCCGACGATCGAAATTAATTTTGATATCAAATTTGGAAGGGCTGCGTGAAATTTTGATTTAACGTTGGGAGGGCTAAATTGCGGTGACATTTTGATGTTACGTACAATTGGGAGGGCTACATGTTAAGCATGAAGTGTAACGTGGAATTTGGGTTCCAACTCACTATTTGCTCTAGGACCGAGGAAAACTTTGATAGAGTTGGCCGGTCGCTAATGCTTTCGAATGCAAAGTGACTTCTAGTCAGGAGTCCGGCATTAAATACACGAATTTTAATATCAGTCCCTATCTGGCTGTTGTTTTATTTGAAAGAGTTTACATATTTATCTTACAGATTCTTTTATATGCATATTTTGGTTGCGCCGAACAGTATTTTGCTGCTGGCCTTCATCAGCACAGTAATTGTTGCTTCTACGTCAATTTTTTTATACGTTCCAAGAGAACTTGCGTGTTTTGAAATTTGGTCTCTTCTTCGATGAACAGAATAGAAAACACCGCCCCCAACAGCTCCTCTACTGTTGTGTGCGTAACCAAGTTTTCACAAGCCGTTGCGTAGCAACGAACGCCTCTCCGACGATACTCTGATTCAAATATTCCGGCTTGTAGGCTGAATGTCGCAATATGTTAACGCTTTATCATCATACCAAATTCCATATTCCTAGTTACAAGGGTTCATTAGCCCAATTTTCTTATTTTGATTAAATAAAAAGAGGTACGCGAAATCATCTTCCTGTGTGTCCCTCCTAACGTCGCTTAGTACCGGCTCGGTAGCCATGTTCCCGCACAATACAAACGAAACAACTGAGTAACTCTTGGAATCGGTGTTTTCTGTGAGGTCCATGTTGTATCAAATACTCAATATGTAGTGAAAGGAAAGTAGGAAGCGTGGGGAGGTGGGGTGGAATACCTCCATCGTAGGTGGAGTCGTAGGAGGCGACGAAAGGAGAAACCAGTGCCTGGGGGTATAACCGGACCATCATATTCCTGGGGATCTGGCCTTCCAAGTTGAGGGAGTCTCGAATCTGACAGTAAAATGTGGGGCTCGGACATGAGAATGGCTGCGCTGGCGAGGTCCAGCAGCAATTGTAAACGACAGACCCATCCTCTCGTCAGAGAGGATGATACATAAGGACTTTAACCGCAAGTGTTCAGTTGGAAAATAACATTACTATGTCGTGAGTCTAAAGGGGCTTGTCGCCAAGACGAAATGATTGGCGGTAAACCAGCAGTCGTAAAATATTTTTTATTGCTAGTGGGGTGGGACTAAGTCCCTTGTATTGCGGCCACTTCTGGCCTCTTGTACCAGCCCCAGATGATATGTGAGGGTGATTGTGGAGCAATTGGTGGAATGAAGATTGGCAGGGGAAACCGAAGTACTCGGAGAAAACATGCCCCAGCTCCACTTTGTCCACCACAAATCCCACTTGACCAGGCCCGGGATCGAACCCGGGTGCCGCGGTGGGAAGCCAACTGTAAAGTAACTCTGACTCTGAAAGTAGGCGATTATTTCAAGGACTAGTTGGTTATCGCTGACACCCACATGAAATGTTTTAGCTCAGTCACTACGCGGTCGTTTTACACTCTGCACAGAAACGGCATAAATGAAAGTTTCATATGTTCAAAGCCCCTTTAACTGTAATTTCATATTCCTACATCAAGTGACACTTGTGACTCTTGCACCTCATAAGTTTGTGCGTCTGCCATGCTGTTATTAGTCACTGCAAGAAATTAAAAAGTACAACGTTGGGGTGGTCTCATATGGCACATTGTTCACAGCAAATTTTCATGAGAATTAGTGTGACGGTTCCAAAATTGAACATGATCCATTAACAAACAGAATACTGATTTCATAAGCCTACATTTTGTATATTACTATCTTACTTACTTAGGAGCTGAGCCCTTCTTGAAGAGCCGCCAATTCTGCAGCTACTCAAGAATTTCCCAGCATTTTATGGAACCCGAAGGTTCATTACCGTGTTCACAAGAGTCCTCCACTGGTCCCTAACCCGAGCCAGATGAATCCAATCCATCCCATCCTCTCTAAGATCCATTTTAGTATTGTCCACCCACCTACGCCTTGGTTTTCCCAGTAGTCTCTTTCCTTCTCACTTTCCCACCAATATCCTACATGCATTCCTCTTCTCCCCCATTCGTGCTACATGCCCTGCCCACCCCATCCTCCTTGACTTTATCATTCTAATTATACTTGGAGAAGAGTACAAGTTATGAAGCTCCTCATTATGCAGTTTTCCCCAATATCCTGCCACTTCATCCCTCTTCGGACCAAATATTTTCCTCAGTAACTTGTTCTCAAATATCCTCATACAAACACAGCAGTGCCACTAGCAGCTTTGTAAAACACTGCACTGTCTAACAGGGGCAGTGACAGAGGCGCTGGATCTATTAATTCCTGTATGTTCACACGTATTTAAACCAAGAATCAACAAGACTATATTCTTTTATTATAATTCTTTCTAATGAAAATAATGAAGCAGCAGACATTTATGAGACTTTCCATTTCCTCCCTCTCATGTATGAAGTGGAAATAATAATACAAACAAAACAAAAGCAACTCCGTGGTTTGAGCCCGCAAGCGAATTATACCGACCGAGCGACCGCCGCTTGTCGGCGAAGTTAGTGCCAACTTGCGCTGACCACGCGACACCTTCCAAAGTTGGCATTAAAATTGAAAACAATAATAATAACAACAATGACAATAATTTCTTGGAAGAATTTGTCACATACTTTCCTTTGATACGACATTGTGGGCATAGAAAAAAAAAAGACACTTTCAACAATACTACTGTTGCGTGTGCAATCGTTGCCGCAGGAACGTGTATACCGAGCCAATGCCTAGCAATGGTAGGATGGGATACACTGACACAGAGTCCGGAAAGAGATCTCTTAAGCCTTCTTTTATGCTTTCAGAATACAGAAAATAGGCCAATAATAATAATTCAATTCAATTCTTTATTATTTATGTGCCGAGTCAACAGCCACAAGGCCAATTACAGACATCGCACTGTAGATACAAGTAATTATATTATGGACAAACACTACATAAAATCAAAGACAAATTACAGGAAAGCACTGGAGGAAAAACACAATAATGCAGACAAGTAAACAAACAACAACAACAATAATAATACACTGCCTGCAGAATACACTAACATTCTTTAGCCATCATAATTTACAGGAGCTGTATTAATATACACTTTGTGGAATGATTCCAGTGTCAAGAGGTCACGTTTGACAGGCAAACTGTGAAATATTTACTGTCCGAGACCTGCAGTGTAATACACAGCAGCAAGATTCTTAATGAAGTGATGTGGCAAGCAAATTGTTTCAACTGTACCCGACAAAATGTGATTTAATTATCATGAAAATTTAAACAAGGCAGAAAGCATACCACTCATTACTTGAAAGTAGCATTGAGCTGTCCCTGTATTTAGGTGTGCACTATGCCATGACTGGGAGCCGGGATAGCTCTGAGGTCCACCCAGCCTCCTATTTAATGTGTACCAGGGCACTTTACCCGGGGGTAAAGCGGCCGGGAAGTGAAGCTGACTGCTCTCCTGGAACTAGTGCCGAGGTCTAGAAAATATGGATCTATACATCCACTCTCCCATGTCTTCATGGCAACTTTACCTTACCTATGCCATGAGTGCTTGTATCCCAGGGACACAACCCAGTACGCATTTGATGGTAGACTAGATAAAGCTGGTAAGAACATAGGCGGAGAAAAAAATCTTTTGACTATAACAGGAATTGACCCCAAAGCATATAACCCAATGCCAAGCACTGTAATATTATTTTAATGCCACTAATTCCAGTTTCAATTTATGGTCCCAGAGGAAGTTACCTAACCCAAGAATACCCAACCAATTCTTGTATGGTATCAAAATTAATTAAGAATAAAGAAGAGTAATACCTACCACAACAAAAATTATGTACTGTGTTCTGTGGGCTATTGACAAGTCTCTGTTACTGACAACTCTAGACAAGTGGGTCGCATTTTCATAATTGCTTAATTAATTAAGACCAGCCAAAGAGTGTTATTTTTTTTTCTTAGCACTACAGCCCCGGTGGGCCTAGCCTACCTCCATGAACTTCTCCGTTCACAAAGAGTGTTATTTTTGGGAAATAAAAATGTTCCCATGCATTACGGTTACATAAATTTACACTCATAAATCAGCACACATACGGGTAAGAAATATAAGAATAGGGTGAACAATATTTTCATAAAAGATTAATTTCGATTTGATGGAGAAAGACGGGTTGATAATAAACACTCGAGTAAATATATAAGGTTATGACTACGAAAGGAAGAACACTGATGTGTTATATGAAACCAAGAAATACCAAAATACTGCACAAACACAACTGTCAACTTACAATATTCTCCCGAACGGTATTGTGAAATATCTGCTCCCTAATATCAGCATCATCTTCCATCTTCATCTGTTTGTCAGTACTTTCTGTGACATACAAAATAACACGAGAAGCCACATTTTGATTTAAAATTATGTTCACTAATATGATGATCAGTTAATATGAGAAAATAATTAACACCTATTCCTTTAAAGGTCTTTCACACAAACACATGTACGCCGAGATCGAATGCAAACACCTTTTCTACCGCCATCCAGCCCAATCCAACCTACTACGTACATCAGCTACTCTAATGTCGTTACAAACTGCTGTGTTTTCAGTTCCACTGACATTGCTGCCAATACATGCAAGTTGTACACGTGTACGTAACCAAACGTAGAAAACACACAACTTGCATCCTTAGGCAATTTTAATTGGCAACGATATCACAAGAATTTTACAAAATTACCAGTATATGATAGAATATAATGGATATAATTTACATTAATAGTTGATTCCCTTTGAAAAAGTGAAAGGAAAGTTTTAGGTTAGTGGCAACACAACTCAACACAGTTCACAGATATGACTGCAGATGGCAGGGCATCCCAACGGGCTATCATCAACATATACCTCGATACATTCGGTCGTTGAAAAGATCGACAAATACGGATCAAAAAATGTGGCGCCAACACAGAAAAGGCAAACTTCTCCCCTCCTCGAAAAGCTGACATGTAAGTGGTCTTAGAAGAAACGAAAATTAGGTCATGAGTCCCGAGGGGCTCGAAATCAAGAATAACTGCGCTGGCAAGGCCTAGTGGCAATTTACTACTCTGCTCTTGAAAGATCGAGGTGGATGTTGTTCTCTTTTTCTTTTCTCATTGGCTATACAGCCCTCATTATGGCCTAGGCCTACCTCCATGAAACTCCCCGTTTCACTTCGATTTTACTAGATCATAGACATACGGTAGGACTCCTTGGGCGGGTGATCAGGTCGTCGCAAGACCTCTACCTGTACACAAACATCCATACACTGAGTGGGATTCGAACCCACGATCCCGGCTTCCGAGCGAGCGAAGACAGTACATGCCTTAGACCGCTCGGCTACAGTGACCGGCAGTGTATAAGAATAATATATAAGAATTCAGTTCGTACCTCGCAGGAAACAGATCCGAACCCACGATCCCGGCTTCCGAGCAAGGGAAGACAGTGCACGCCTTAGACCGCTCGGCTACCGTGACCGGCTGTTGTTTCCTTGGGTGTCTTTAAATCAGATTCGTGCTACTGAACTCGTTTGTTGAAGGTAAATCAAATAACTATGGACTATGGAATCACAAGACAACCCTTGCAGTACGCATAGAATCTTAAAGTGCTGTGACCACAACGTATTTCCAATTTGTAATCAGAGTACTTGACTGTTTTATCTTCACTTTTGGGCGAAAATCAGACAGTACATTTCACTTATTTTCCGTACTGTTTCACTCTGTCCACGTATTTCGTGCATTTACCTTACTTGCAAATGTGAGATTTTAGACTGTGTTTTCTTTCAAGACATATTTATACTGAAGTTAATTGGCGGAAAACTGTAATAGGCCTACAAGATGTAACACATATTAACATACTGTCACTTGTTTCCTAGGTAACGCGAAAAGAAACGATGGGTTTCGAATTAGACGAACGTTTATTGGACAATTATTCCTTTACACTCACAATTATCGTCAATTTCAGGAAAGCCTTTCACGTCCCCTCTTCAATGGCTGCACTCTTGCACTATTGTTCTCAGTGGAGCCTTCGTTTTTGGTTCTTCCCTTATCGCTCGATGAATCTTAACTCTTCTTGGTTAACTGCTCCCTATATAGACTCGGCATGGACCACCCACAGAAAACACATTGTTGCTCGGCAACGGATATCATGTATTGTCAGACCTGTCTACCCATGCATTGCCTAGCAATGGACGCCCTATTGTTGCGCATTTGTTTTTGTGGGAACTCAACAATTAGATCTTTGTTGCTCAAGAACCCCCATAGGAAACGGTCTGTTTATATTTTGTTTCCTAAAAATTGCCAGTTGTTGAACAGCAATGGACGTTCTACGATCCGGCCTTCCTGGCGACACGCCACAATACCATTTAACTCTATCAAACTAGATCTGTGATCATTGATCTGTGGTAACAAATACAAAATAAATAAAAATTAAAGAAAACTGTATTATAAGTAATAATTAAATAAATATAAGGTAAAATAAAGAAGTAAAGCTATCCCTGTAACAGGCCGTGGAGGCCCATAGGGTTGTGAGACGTCGAGGCTCCCACATTTTCTAGACAATAAGTTTAGAGATGGCGGTGAGGCTGTCAGCCTTACACGCTGGCCGCACTTTACCTTCAGGAAGATTCCTGGTACTCATTTCTGTTAGAGGCTGAGTCAACCCCAGTGTGTTAGAGTGCGGTTGGAAGGTTTATGTCACTGGTAAAATCCAATGACCTCATCGGGAATCGAACCAGCAACCTCCCGAGTTGTAGCAACATTCCTCAACCAAATACGCTACCGCGCGTTTCGGAATAACTCATAATTTTTTATTTTATTCGAGCGTCAAACTAAAAGAATTTGGAAATATTTGGACTAAAAGACGAAAACGCATCGCAATTGTTCCTTCTGATTTGTGGTTCTGGAACAACGTCACAGTCCGGAAGACAACCAGGTCCGCGCAGAACTACATGTCACTTTCAAGAATATCATTGCGAAAAATTCTGCTAAGAAGAGGCTCTGTATCAGGAATACGCACCCAGCGTTAAGTGAACACTAATTAAGTATAGAATAAAAACTTATTTCTAATTATAAGTTAAGTATAGGAGTAACTTCAGGGCCAAAAATAAGTGTCCCAGAAGGATTGGTTTTAAACGCAGAATGTTGACTTCGACCTCACTTCAATTAACACGAGTCTTTGATGTCTTTAATGAGCCCCATTCCTTTACTGCATCACCGAGCTGTACCTTTCATCGCCTGAGTATTTCAGTGATCTACTTCCAGTCTTGGAGGAAACCAGTTAATACAATTCTCTGTTTCTGCTTACTGTCTCGCAATATCGCCACATACTTCCATAAAGGTTTGCCTTACTGGCGAAATTGAGGTCACGTGTTTTGTTCCAAGTTACATTTAAACTGTAATCGATTCCTTTACTTGAGACGAAACTTCCTGAAAATTTGTCTTGAAAGATATTACACTTCAGCACTCAGGTGACAGTTGGGTTTCCTCTCCTGTATTTTCACGCTTTACGTGTCGATGAATTCGAAAGGAATAATTTGCGATGTCTTCTTAGTAAATAAAATCCACGATAGTTGCGTATAGCTAACTACATAATTATTTCAATAATTAACATAGTAACTGCTACAAAAGAGGTGCACTTTCAGATGTAAATTGTGAAATGTCAGACTACACAAGCGAGTAATTTCTGCTGATTATTTTAAACATCATACTTGACGGCCATACTTTGGTGGCCATATTCGTAAAACTTCGTGGCTATATAGATATTATTATTTTTTTATTGCTAGTGGGGTGGAACTAAGTCCCTTGTACTGCGGCCACTTCTGGCCTATTGTACCAGCCCCAGATGATAGGTGAGGGTGATTGTGGAGCAATTGGTGGAATGAAGATTGGCAGGGTAAACCGAAGTACTCGGAGAAAACCTGCCCCCATCGCCACTTTGTCCACCACAAATCCCACTTGACCAGACCCGGGATCGAACTCGGGCCGCCGCGGTGGGAAGCCAGCGACTAACTGCTTGAGCCATGGCGCGTCCACATATATAGTTATTAAGAATGATTAATGTTTCCCTATATAGGAATTCTCTATATAAGATAAGGAAATATTAATTTTGTCCTCAATAAAGTATAATTAAACATGAAGCAGTTTACTTCGACAGCAAACCGTGAAATTTAACGTATTGTGACGTGTTGCGCTATGGATGACGCCCCTCCCTCCCCGCCAGCCGTGACGTGCCGAACGGAACCGAAGTGAGCCGAGTCAAAGCACGCTGGTCGCTATGCAAAGCGAGTAAAGAGCGGTTGCTAAGCAAAGCCAGTCAACAGCCCGTCTCTCCCCGCGGTGACATAACACGGGACGCCGCAGTTGCTACGTAGCCGTAAACAACTCCCGGCAGCGTTGCTAGGCTATCGGCAAACACGGCGACTAGGCAACAAGGAAGCGAGGCGTTTTCCCGTTGTCCGGCTGAGGGTTTATAAGGGAACTACACAGCCGCCGAAGCGAGTTAAAGTGTAGCCATCCCCAAAGACAGTTAAAGCGTAGCAGCCTACGAGTTGAGCTGGAATCTAACAGTAGCGAAAGAAGAACCGAACACGTGTGTGATAATCAGTGATAATTTGTGAACTGAGAAAGTAATTGGGAGTGAGTAATTAAGTTACACTTGTATAACTCCCGCGTTATAGTAACATGTAGACTACTGAGGATACAGTGAATTGATTATTGTGTAGGGTTATAAAGTGTGAAACCCCGCAACAGTGTTATAATCAATTGTAGTTACGACTTGTAGTTTGTTAAATAAACCAATTAACAATCCGAAAGGCGTCTTCAGTTGCAGAAACACGTTACAGTATTTTCTTATTTTCTCATACACTATATATATATATATATACAGGCGTCTTCAGTTGCAGAAACACGTTACAGTATTTTCTTATTTTGTCATACACTATATATACAGGATGTCCCAGGAGGAATGGACCAAACTTCGGGAGGGTGTTCCTTATGTTAAAGCATGCCGATATAACCCAAAACACCTATGTCCAAAGTTGAACGGTTACCGAGATAATGGCCAGAGAAGTGTCA
>NW_019724591.1:520490-523709 GCF_002891405.2 Cryptotermes secundus | reverse complement strand
CGAGTACTTCGGTTTCCCCTGCCAATCTTCATTCCACCAATTGCTCCACAATCACCCTCACCTATCATCTGGGGCTGGTACAATAGGCCAGAAGTGGCCGCAGTACAAGGGACTTAGTCCCACCCCACTAGCAATTAAGAACAAAGTGTATATATATATATATATATGGCACCCTTCAATGTTGACTTTTTTATCTTGACTATGAGGATCATATTTATTTCTAATATTTAATTATAACTTAGTAATTAAGAGGTAAAAAGGTAAAAATTTTCCCTGTACCAGGCCGTGGAGGCCCATAGGGTTGTGAACCGTAGAGGCTTCCACATTTTCTAGAAGATCGGCTCACAGACGGAGGTGAGGTTATCAGACTTTCGCGCCGGCCACCCTTTACCCCCCAGGAAGATTACTGGTACTCATTTCTGTTAGCGGCTGAGTAGAACCCAGGGCAATAGTGCGGCTGGAAGGATTAGGCCATAAAATAATCGACCTCATCGGGACTGAAACCCGCGAACTTCCGGCTGGTAGCATAGTGCCTCAACCAACTGTGCTACCGCGTGCACCTTAGTAATTAATAGAAGTTTATCACATTAAAAAATAAGAATAAAAACAAATTCAGTGTCTTTCAATCCGCAAGCGAACTATATCGAGCGATCGCCACTTGTCGGCGAAGTTCGTGCCAGCTTTTGTTGATAGAGGGCGTTAATTTCCGTTTTCTAGACCGGAGCCTGTACTTTTCCATTCAAGTAGCTCCTCAATTATCCTCACGAGGTTGAGTGGACCCCTTTCAGACACACTACTTCGCAGAAAATCTGGCAGTGCCGGGAATCGAACCCGGGACCCCTTGATCTGTAACCAGGAACTCTGACCACTAGACCACAGATGCGTCTGATATTCATTCAGGATACTAAAATATTACTTAATTAATTAATTAATATTGATTTTAACAACGAATTTGAATGGTCTATCCCAAGAATACATTTTAAGTTCCACTTCCTCTGTTTCCTATAACCTTTATGACTTAAAAATTATTTCAATTTTGCATAGACAGACAGATGTTAATATAAACAGGAATGAAATATATTTGCCAGAAGTGAAAGACCTTAGAAAAATGTGCTTTTGTGTCTTTTGGCGTTTGTCCTGAATACTTCCAGGAGCGATGTTCAGAACTGAGAAACATCGTTGAGTGGGGATATCGTTTGGAGGAGACGCATTGAATAGCTACTCACTTTTTTCCTTCGATAATTTCCTGTATATTATTATGGCAGTTATAACTAGTATCAAAACACTCCTACTCGACAAGTTTCCCTCTTTGAAGTTTGGTGTTTGTAATGATAAAACGTAGATGCATGTGTGGCTGGAGTCGGTACAAACACAGCACGGGAACCAAGCAACTCCCCCTTACACTGCTCTTAGGCGCGGTTCCAGAAAATTATTTATTACTGTTGTTACCAGCAGGAATCTTTCTTAGAGAGCGAGTTTCCCAGGGGGTAACCGATTTTCCGAAGGGGTAGTTAGTTTTCCAGGGGAGACCAGGAAAATTTGCTTATAAACTTACATTGNTGCTTCTACCGTTCTCACGGTCTTGTCGCTTGCAGATTTCTTATACTTTTTCTTCTACCCTGAAGATGGAGGCGATACGTTCCTCCGAAACGTCGGTTAACACCACATATACACGGTGCCAAATCCAAGAAGACTGCTTTCTTCTTACATTGAATTCGATTACGACAATTTTTCCGATTGATTTACATTATTCAGGATACGTAAAATACAAAGATATCTCTGTAACAGGCCATGGAGGCCCAAAACTTTGAACTGTGACGTTGAGGCTCCCACATTCCCTGTAGACAGCCGGCTCACAGCTGGCGATCAAGTTGTCAGCTTTACCCACTAACCGTCATTTACCCCAAGAAGATTCCTGGTAATTATTTCTGTTAGAAGTTGAGTCGACCCCGGGGTCATAGTGCGGATGGAAGGGTTAGGTAAATTGAAATACACAGTGACCTCATGGGAAATTAAACCTGCTACTCCCCGGCTTGTAGCATAGTGCCTCAACCAAACACGCTACCGCGTGACCAGTTCAATACAGAACTTATTTAAATAATCTTGATATTAATATCTAGCATACTTACTTCTTTCTAAATCCTACTTTTCCTACAAATATAAGACGGAAGACAGATGCGTAACGTACAAGCTTATAACTAAGTTTAAAATAGAATAAAATACAAGAAAAATGTAAAAGGTAAATCTAGCTCTCTAACACGCCATGGAGGTCCAGAGGGTTGTGAGACGTCGAGGCTCCCACATTTTCTCCACACAATAGGCTCACAGATGGCGGTGAGGTTGCCAGCCTTACGGGCCAGCCGCCTTTTACACCCCCAGGAAGATTCTTGTTACTCATTTGTGTTAGTGACCAAGTCGACCCCAGGGCCATAGTGCGGCTGGAAGGGTTAGGTAAATTGAAAAAAAATCCACCTCATTCGGATTCGATCCCGCGACCTTCCGGCCTACAGCATAGTGTCTCACCCAACTACGTTACTGCGTTCCCTCAATAAAATACAAGATCATGTAGAAAAGAGGTAATAATTGTATTTATCTTGAAACTATGAAGAGAATGAACCAAAATCGAAAGGGTAAACATGTAGCCATTTCTTAGGGAAGTGTTCGGCTCGAAACTAGACACTGAAAGAGCCATTCAGTAATCTATGAAAAAAAAAAAGCCAATGAATTGTATGATTTAATTCAATATGTGGGTTAGGAGGTTAACACGGAGTACATTATTGTACTGCCGTAGAATTTCGGCAAGGTTTTTATAACTTTTATGTATTAAGTTATCTTGGGTTCACAGTTAGAGAAGTTAGACGAAGGGTTAATGTTTCAAACAGAATGCAGGAAATAGCATCGTAAGTGTTAAATTTGCCACATTGCATAGTACTGCCGATTCACGCGGAACAAACGGCAGTACGGCAAAGGCGTACAGAGTGTCAACTCAGCGAGACGGCCTGAGCAGATCCAACCCTCTCTATCCAGATGGCCAGCCAGTGACGGACCTTCGGGGGAGAATTCGCTCTATTAAGGGGCGAAGCTTACCCCAAAGACAGGAGTCAGCAAGGAAAAAGTTATAAAGTAGCTAACGTAACTCGAAGAGGGGCTATCCACATCATCTACTACTGCTACTGCTACTGCTACTGCTACTGCTACTGCTACTGCTACTGCTACTGC
>NW_019724591.1:434810-520454 GCF_002891405.2 Cryptotermes secundus | reverse complement strand
ATCTTTGTGTACAAATGTTAAGTCAGTAGTCAGCCAGAGGCCAAGAGGGCCAGAGCTATGGTCGTACCAGACAGAGGGGGACACCATCAGCTTCCTACACCAAGTAAGTCGAACTGTTCATATCAGTCATGGATATAAAGTGGGATATTATTAAAGTGCCATGTTAGACGGTTAGGGCAGAGAGAGTAGGCCCTGAGTAGGAACCACCACGAGAGCTAGGATGGTGAACCCAAGTGTGTATTTATCTAAATTACAATGTGTACGTAGCCGGCCACTGTCGGCCATGAAAGTGAAATGTATATAAGTGTATATATTAGTAGACGAGAGTAGACCAAGTAAGGGGGATGCGTGTGTTAATGACTTACCCCACAGTCACACCCTCTATTTCCCACGGTCTCCCGTACCTCCCATGTTACCGATACTGTGAACTCACAGCTAAAATGTAGTTAACGGGACAATTTCCAAGCACTCAGACTTAAAACTGGCCATTCCCCAAGGGCGCAACAGCATGAATGGCGGAAGCGGTGGAAAGAATCCTCCACTCCCCCCATTACGCCATAACAATTATAAAAAGCTTTATTGTCCTTGTTGCAACACCTGAGGCATGATAATTTTTATGGTTAGTGGGGTGGAACTACGCCCCTTGTACTGCGGCCACTTCTGGCCTATTGTACCAGCCGCAGATGATAGGTGAGGGTGATTGTGGAGCAACTGGTGGAATAAAGATTGGCAGGGGAAACCGAAATACTCTGAGAAAACCTACCCCAGCGTCACTTTGTCCACCACAAATCCCACTTGACCAGACCCGGGATCGAACCTGGGCCGCCGCTTTGGGAAGCACTGAAGTTTCGGTTGTTACCTGCTTCGTGAGGATTGACTTGGCTTTTTCTTCGATCCTGAAGATGGAGGTGCCATGTTACTCGGAAACGTACGTTGTCTTTCAAAAGAGTATACTTCAGTATATCCATGCAGATAGAATTCCTTTTAACCTCCGCTTTGAGAACGGAAATACAAACAGTTTTAAAACTATCTGAACAGTTAGCATGATAATTCTCAGAATGCACGGAAGGAAAGGTTCGTGCGTAAATCATCATCTTTTAAGGAGACAGGTTCCGATGGTCTATATGCCGTTTTTACAGAAAGCATATAGCTTCACAAATTATCAATGAGAAAGCGTTTGTCCTGCAAAAGAGGGACGGAAATGAAAGAGCACATATTCTAAACTTCTTCCTTCTTTCCTATAGAACGTTACGTAGCAAAGGGCGAGATTGCGAATATAATTGGAGAGCAACTTGTTAAGGTTTCTGTCTGAAAATCAATTGAACGTAACTTCGATACTCACTCACGCATCCAGTACAGTCAGTGCAATCTGAGAGGCTCCAGAAGTTATACATATTTATTTCAGTTCTTTAGGGGCACTATGCTACAAGCCGGGAGGTCGCGGGTTCGAGTCCCGATGAGATGAACCTTTTTTTTTTCAATTTACCTAATCCTTCCAGCGACATTATGACCCTGGGGTCGATTCAGCCTCTAACAGAAATGAGTACCAGGAATCTTCCTGGGGATAAAGCGCTGCCGGCGTGTAAAGCTGACAACCTCTCCGCCATCTGTGAGCCGATTGTCTAGAAAATGTGGGAGCGTCGATGTCTCACAACCCTATGGGCTTTCAAGGCCTGTTACAGGAATAGCTTTACCTTATTTCAATTCTTTGTGATCCAATGTGAAATTTAGTTCGAGGAGTTTGGTTATGTCTATATAGGCGCCAAGTCCCCCCCCCTCCCCGTATTTATGTCTGCTCAAGCGTTAGCCGGGAGCCAGCTTCATCCAAGATTCAATGCTGAATAACCTCCGCAGTCGATACAGTGTCTTGACATAAACCATGATCACCTTACCGTTTATCATCATTTAGTATTGCTAGATGTAGTCTTGTTTTTATCTTGAATGTTATTAGGATGACCAAATCAAGTAGCATATATAGGCTAAGCACGAAGCACGCGATATACATACGAAGTTGTGCAGGAATCTTAAAAATAAAGGAGTCCATTAGGAATTTCTTCCAGTGCTTTCAATCCAAGACTCTCAGATCCATTCTGAACGCATAAACAGCGACAAGATCCATGAAGATCTACAAATGAAAGCAGTGTTCAGTGAAATAAAAAGAGGGGAATACCAAATATTTAAGCAAATTAGAAAACAACACTAATGCACTAGCAGAGAACCTACTGGTCAAAAGCGAAACTACACATATACCGAAAATATACACCGTCCTAACTATACCAGACACACCTGAGTAGAACCGCAGCACAAGAATTAAAATGATACGTAAGTGAACGCCACTGAGCATAACTCACTGAGGAGCCTGTACTTATTGAATATTTATATATATTGTAGATTATGTTTGATTAATATGTAAGAAAATCAGGGATTCCTAAGTATAAGTGTAGATATTATAATATTAAAATAAATCTTAAAGAAATAACATGGTAAGATGTGGACTGGATTCGTCTGGCTTAGACTAGGGACCAGTTGAGGGCTCTTGTGAACACGGTAATGAACCTTCCGGTTCCATTAATTTTTGGGAAATTTTTGACTAACTGAGCGACTGGAAGCTCCTCAAGAATAATTCGACTCCATGGAGTTACTTAATTAGATTCTATTGGAATATATCAGGCAAACACTGGTCGAAGCTGTTTCGACCGCGCAGTTTTATCATAGATGAGGTAGCTGGAAAGATGAGGTACTGGTTTATTTAATATACTATCCCAGCATTCGCCTGGAGGAAACTAAAGAAAACTACAACAATTCTCAGTCGGGATATCTGGATATTTAGCCCACTTTCAAACCTGAAAAAGTTAGCTGACGTCATACAAACCCATTCGGTCTTCGAATTTCATGAATGAGATTAGAATAATACCAGCTGCTTGTAAAAGGAACACTGTGTTCTGCAAACAGGGGACCGTGTAACCTTGTCACTTGTGACGCGACGGCTTCAGTTCACGAAGCTTCGCGCTGGGAAATGATTGATTCTGTACAAATGTTTACACAACGAACCTCTGCTACTCATTGGGTACGAGGCTGGGTGGAAACCAGAAGCGGTCTGGATATTGTGGAAAAGAGAATATTTTATATCCTCTGCCGGGAATTGAACCGCCCAGCCTGTAGCCAATTTTTATATTGAGTGAGGTATAGCTACCATCGTAGCGTTTTGGAAATCGATAATTTCCGGGAAATCTCTAATTTTGGGGATTCCATTTCATTTTCAATCTACAAATTGTTTGTAGTTTGTCGTAGGTTTTTGTTCGGTGTTTTAATTTTTAGACAGAAAAATGTTGCTTAATGGTTAGCAAATCGTTCGAAAATTGTTAGAAGAAAGAAGCAATCTATTAGCAGAGGGTATATATTGCTTCAATTGGAACGTATTTCCATACGGGCCCTAGTTATAAGGGTCTCTTTATCTGAGAGGGAGATTAAACCTCAGAATCGTGCGCTATTTCCTCTGATGTCATTGTTCCCTTGGGTGGCACTGTTCCTGTCCATGAATACTGCTTTCAGATCCGTCATACTATCTTTTCTGAGGCCACCTGCTGTATATATGTTCGCCTCCTACAGGGAATAATAGTATTGTGAGAATTTAGGTTATAACAGCGGTAATTATGAAAATAAATATTTTCTGGGAAGTGACACCGCATTGTGTTGTGGACGTTTAGCGAAATTTCTGAGATTGCAACTTATTTATATAGTTTATTTTTCGATACTGAAGCGGAGCCAGTACGTTATTATTATTATTATTATTGTAGGGGGTGGGTTTCCCCATGCACCGCGACCAGATTGATCTATTGTGCGTCCCCCTATAATCTTCTACCAGCCTCTATACCCTACCGGTATTGGTGCTTACCATCAGTCCCACCTCAGCCAGCGAGGTCGGCCTCTACTGTCTCAGAGGTATCTCAATGCTTCCCCCGTCTACCAGAGGCGTTAGAGACTACTGTTGGGCGGGAAATGCCTTTAATTTAGCTCAGTGGCCTCCTTTGGAGACATGAGGTTCTTTTATGTGCCGTAAAGCTACGACACGGGACCCACGGCTTAAAGTCCCTCCCGGAGGACTTGTTCCCTGAATTTTTCCGCCCTTAAAATTTCCACGACCTCCGCCGGGTTTGAACCCGCGTACCTTGAGTCATGAGGTGGGAACGTTACCCCTAGACTACGGAGGCCTCTGAGCCAGTATGTTACTCCGAAACATCTTTGAAACTTCTAATTGGCTACATGTCACCACGTCTCTGGAGATAGTGCTCTTCAAAGTAATATTTCCATTACATTTCTTTTTACCGTAATTACAGGCGGAGAATATAGAATGAATAAGAGACATGATAAATGAATTAAATAATTTGTGTGTAATGAATTAGCTATATAAATATTTTTATAAGCTTATTGCTGCCGAACACTTCTTAATTATCACTTTGCACGGACTCCGTGGAAAACACCGTCTTCTATTTTAAAGGGTTCTGACGATGGCGTATAACACAGAATTACTCGGTTTTGGGACTTTGTCCATCATGCGGTATTCTACAAACTAGAAAACACAAGATTTCGGAAACTGGATGTTTCCGTCCTCAGGTGAAGAGGGAAAAAGACGCCTACTCAGTTGAGCTCCATAGAAATAGCTAATATAAACACTAGAGAGGTCTAAAAAATAACAAATTCTGTTTGGTAGTGGGTTCAAGTCCCGATGAGGTCATCGGATTTTTTAGTTGACCTAATCCTTCCAGCCGCACTATGGCTCTGGGGTCGACTCAGCCTCAAACACAAATGAGTACCAGGAATCTTCCTGGGGACAAAGGGCGGCCAGCGCGTAAGGCTGACAGCCTCACCGCCATCTGTGAGCCTACTGTCTAGATAATGTGGGAGCTTCGACGTCTCAAAATTCTATTGGCTTCCATGACTTGTTACAGGGATAGTTTTACCTCTTTTTTATAATACTAAAATGTAAAAATTGTAAAGACGTGTTTCTTGAAAAAAATTAACTTATTTTTGTTATGATGGAACTGAAGTTTCCTTGACAAAACATCCTATGGCTCGAAGCTCAGTCTAATATCCATCAAAAGATTAGAAATGAATGTACAGTATCAACTTCTGATTCGTTATTGGCCGCGGGCATAACTAGCCGCCACTGCAGTATGGTGTAAAGCACTGCAACCATACTATTTCGCTTTATGTTGGATTATTGTCGCTATATTAGTAATACTCTCGTGATGCTCGCTGCACACAGCTGTCCCAGTGTGTGAGTAAGGGCTCAACAGACGGGATTTGATGCGGAAACTGGCATTAACAAGTAGACAAGTTTGGATCACACAGAACATAGACTCCTCTTTCGAAAACTTAAATATACCGTCAATTAATTGGTTCTGTTATCTCGCGGTAGCGTAGTTGGTTGAGGGGCTATGCTACAAGCTGGAAGGGTTCAAGTCCCGATGAGGCCACTGGATTCTTTTTCTATTGACCTAATCCTTCCAGCCGCACTATGGCCCTGGGGTCTACTCAGCCTCTAACAGAAATGAATACCAAGAATTAATTAAATAATTTTAATGGGGAGTGAAGAGCGGCCGGCGCGTAAGTCTGACAACCTTACCGCCATCTTTGAGCAGATTATTTAGATAATGTGGGAGCCTCGATGTCTCACAACCATATGGGCTTTCACGGCCTGGTACAGGGATAGCTTTACTTTTACTTATTACATCAACTCTCCTTAAACATAAGGCAAACACGTCTAACAGCTACTGTACTTAATTTAACTTAATTAAGAATAAGTATTCGTGGGAAGCCAGAAGGAAAGAGACCACTAGGAAGACCAAGACCGAGAAATCAGCCCTGTGCTCAAAGTGGGAGCGGGAGGAGAAAAGGAAAAGAGGCAGGTTATTTAGACAGTTAATTAGTTAGTTAGTTTGTTAGTAGAGTGAAAGGGAAATTTAGGAAAGGCGATGTAGGAACGTAGAAAATCTTTTTACGAAGCCAAATAATAAAATTTATAGGTAAAATTATATTTTACTCAGGACAATACTGTACAATAATATGTGATGAACATTTCTTTACTACAGAAATTAATGGAATTCCAAGAGCACAAAAGAAAAGCTGGGAAAACAACTAGCAGGTTATATGGATTTACAGACACCATCACAAACTTCTGTATACTTTACAGGGCACAAGTTGTTACATCGTTGTTAATGCTGTTTCACGTTAAAATACTCAACTACGGCTGAAATCTTTTTAAGACGAAGGTTTAACAAATAGTAAGATCATGATTGTTGTAACTGGCGGTGTGCTGGTTCAGCGCCTGACTTCATGTGCACCTCACCTCCTGCTGGAAAAGCGTCGCCACATTCTGTCATTGGAATCGTCCTGAAATGTAATTAAAGGAACATGAATCAGTTCCCGCTGCAGGCAAAAAAAAATAATTGCTAGGAATATAAAAACCAGAAAGATAGGTTAAGGTAAGAAATAAATGAAAAATATATATAAAGAGCGGGAAAAGTAATGTATGGATGAAGGAGAAGAAACATGATGCACGCAAATAAAAAGATGATAATATTAAAATGTGAGAAAGAAAATGGTCAGGAAAGAAACAATAAAATAATAAAATTAATTAATATAAATGATTTATTAAAGATATGACCGCCTCTATGATCTAGTGATGACAGATACTGGCTACAGATCCAGAGGTCTCGGGTACAATTTTCGGCGTTACCAGATTTTCTGAGAAGTAGTTGGTCTGGAACGGGGCCCACTGAGCCTCGTGAGGATAATTGAGGAGCTATTTCAAGGAAATAGCGGCTTCGGTCTAGAAAACGGAGATTAACGGCCGTGGGGATCCATTGCGCTGACCACACGACACCCTCTATCTGCAAAAGTTGGCATTAACTTCGCCGACAAGCGGCGGTAGTTCGGTCGGTATAACGTCCAGTTACGGGCTGGGATCCGATTACCGACAAAGGCAAGACACTTGTCTCTTTTCTGCAGCGTTCACCCCGGCTCCGAGACCCACCCAGAATCCTCTCCAATGGCTACAGTGCGCTCCACGGAGATAAAGCGGCTGGGGCGTGAAACTCACTTACTTCCATCTAGTTCGACATTAAGCATGCTGAAGCTATACCTCCACTCCCCCATACGTCTTCATGGCGTGATGTTTAATTAATTAAATACAGGGACAACTTTATTTTTACCTTCACACTAATATGATTTTTTTTGGTACCTGAGGAAAACTGGAACTGACTCATATAATATGAATGACTCTTGTGAAATTCGTGTTTGTGATATCTTTAACGACGCCGTGTGTAATTCAGATTATGTGACGTCGGACTGTAGGATGAATGATGATGAAATGGAAAAGATTGGGAAGGAAACGGTCGTGTGTCATCCCGGAAATTGCCTCGACGAACTGAGGAAAATCACGTAAGCCCTCAGTCAGGATAGTTAGTGTACCGGTCGGAATTCGAACCAAGAACCTCAGAAATACAAGTCAAAAGCGTCACCATTAGTGCAACCTGCTTCGTAGATATATCTTTAGAAAAGAAATATACCCTGACTGTGGATAATGAAACGGGAAATGATATAGTCGCATACGGAACTGTCGTAACCTATTTTAATTTGTTCTGCAGGCATCTGTGTAGAGTAACTGAGAAAAAGTACGAAAAAATCTTCGTTAGATATTCATGACTTTATTCTCTTCGGTAAATTTTGAAGATAATGAGGAGGATTTTAAAACAGAAAACGAATTATTTTGGAAAAAGTTAGTACTGGCTTGTGGGATGTAATTAATTCAAAGACAGTAAGGTGTCCAAAAGCCGGTCACGGTAGCCGAGCGGTCTAAGGCATGCATTGTCTTCGCTCGCTCGGAAGCCGGGAACGTGGGTTCGAATCCCACTCAGGGCATGGATGTTTATGTGCGTTTTTCTGTGTTTGCCTACAGGTAGAGGCCTTGCGACGAGCTGATCACTCTCCAAAGGAGTCCTACCGTATGTATAAGATCTAGTAAACCGAAGTGAAACGGAGGGTTTCATGGAGGTGGGCCTAGGCCCAAATTGGGGCTGTAGCGCCACAGAAAAAAAAAGCTGTCCAAAAGAAAGTACTGTTTCCATCTGCAGCGTCGAAGATTAATACAAACAAAAATCCAGTAGAAGCAGGAGGCAAATTCGCGGTTTCCTTTTGTTGCTTTTTCTGGTTCGACATTCAAAAATTAGTTTCGCTTAGTGGAGGTTGGTGTTCAACTGGGGCCACTCGGCACAGCGGTCATTGATTGGCCTATTGTAGCTTGCCCTTGGTGATTATGATGATGGAGAATTTGGTGGAATGAAAATTGGCAGGGAAAACCGAAGTACTCGGAGATAACCCGCCCCAGCGCCATTTTGTCTACAACAAACCTCACTTGAACAGACCCGGGATCGAACCCGGGCCGCCGCGGTGGGAAGCCAGCGACTAACCGCTTGAGCTATGGCGCGGCCAGGAATTAGTTTAGTTTGCTATCTGCGACTGATGGTTTCCTTCTCTGCATGTTCCTCCGAAGCATCGATCTCTCTCCGTACTACACACTTCAAAGTCACCGCTACGAGGACCTCATATCCAACGCATTTCAGATACAGTTGCCTGTGTTCTACTCGCCGTGAAACAAGAAATTTGATGTAAATACATACTTGGTTCTGTGAGCCAGAGAGAAAGAAAAGCATGTGATGGAAAAGAGATACATATTGTGTCACGTAGGCCCATTGCCAAGTAGCAGCTGGGTAAACAGGCGACAGTACAACAGCCTTTGATAGGCAACAGCTTTGTGAACACGCTCCACCGTCAGCGACAGAACATGCTATAATGATATGTTTTCTATGTGGTCCGTACCGGGGGACTATATAACGAGGGTTAATAATTCGAGAGGACATTGATTGCCATGTGGAGGAGGGGTCGAATACCACCACCGTGACCCTGCGAGTCGTAGGAGGCGACGAAAAGGGAAGTCTCAAATCTGAGACAGTAAAATATGGTCGCGAGTTTCAAGGAACTCGAACCCGAGAAAGACTGCACCGGCAAGGGCCAGCAGCATATAGAAAAGACAGACCCATCTTCTCATCAGAAAGGGCGCACCACAAAAATAAGACCGTAACTGTCAAACGGTAATAATTAGTATTTGGTCATGAGCCCCAGATGGGGCTCGACACCAAGACTTACTGACTGACTGACAGTCAGTCGCAATATGACTTTGACTTGAGAGGACATTACATAGGACTATGATAGCAAGGGTTCAGTTACAAAAAGGAAATCTCTGATGGTGACCCTCAAGGGGCTTAGTGTCAAGACGAAATGATTGGCGGTAAACCGCCAGTCGTAAGGTAAATCTTGAGTAGTGTTTTAGTTAGTTGAGTCAGTGAGAAGCTGGTAGCTGAGGCCGGTAACAGTTCGGGAGCCCAGAGGAAGAGGAACGCCTGCCGTTGGAAGCCGCTACCAGACAACGGCTAGTAAACAGTGAGAAAAATTTATGTGTGCTGTAGTTACAGTGATCTTCGGAATGTGCAACTCAGTGAGACTGTCGTAATTATTTGTAGTTACGTTCTGTAAGTGTTCAATAAATCCGATCGCCAACCCAAACCCCATATATAGTCGATCACGTGACAATACCTATACAGTGACAGGCGACATACTTTGCCCTTGTATGGTGCAGTCTTGGGTTACCGTTAATATCTACATAAATAATGTAGTGCGAAATATTACGCGAAAGCCATCTCAACAATCGCGTGCTTCTTTTTGTCTGCTTTTACGCTTTATATACGAGAATATACTGCGGATTATTGTCAAACATAGTATATACTATTTGTTATATTATTTATTTCCTTGATATAACTACCAGAACATTACCGGAATAAAATAATTATTTTTTTTTGTTTAGTAGCATAACAAAGCAGAAACGAAACAAACTTCGTGACCTGTAGTCCGCAAGCGAACTATACCGACCGAGCGACTGCCGCTTGTCGGCGAAATTAGTGCCAACTTTAACGGATAGAGGGTGTCGCGTGGTCAGCGCAACGTATCCCCACGGCCGTTAATTTCGGTTTTCTAGGCCGGAGCCGCTATTTCCTTGAAACAGCTCCCCAACGAGGTTGAGTGGACCACGTTCCGGACCCACTACTTCTCAGAAAATTTGGTAGCGCTGGGAATCGAACCCGGACCTCTGGATGTGTAGCCAGGAACTATCCTACGCTATCCTACACCACAACACACTACATTACACGGCACTACGCTCTGCTACACTACTACACTACATCACACACACCACAATACACTACACTTCACTACACTACACTATACTATACTACTAAACTACAATACACTACACACACAGCCAGATTAATCTCGAGGGAATTGCTACCCAACACAGTGAATAAACTGCTTCAAGGGTTTTATGTATAGAAGTATATCACATAACCACATATCACGCCATGGAAGTTCGTAACGTCTGTTTCTCTGTAACTTTCATAAAGCTTATCACTGAACACCGATGTCTGCTCCATACTTTGGATATCCCGGGTTCAAGACTCGTTCCGGAGCCCGAATAAACTGACTGACGTATCTCACAGTGTCCGTCAGCCCCTCCTGGCAAATTTCATGAACTTGTTTCAAACTGGAGCGCATTCCATCACTTTCGCATTCTAGAAAATTCATTATTCACCAGGCATAAGACGCTGTCTGTATCTAGCGTATGGTCGAATACTGGGATGATGAATTTGAAAGGATGTAGAAGGACACGGTCGGTCCTTAATGGAGGCAGATATTTATCTGAAGACACTGACGAAATATATGGTAAAATCAAGCCAAGGAAGTCAGTGTAAAGGTCGAGATTCGAACCCAGCACTTCCCTAATACAACTGTACAGGGTTAACTCTTGAGTAGCCTGTTTTGTACTAGGCCTAATTACCGATCATATGTAAACTTAGCTATATCCATCTGGCGCCATATAAGCTTGGCTACTGTCAGTGTAGTTCAGGAAACGAAAAATAAATAAACTGCATTCGAAGGGGAGACTGGGAGATGGGCAGCTTTTAATACTCCCCTCAAAGGGGTCCTCCGACAGCCTGAGATTTAGAAACTGAAGTGAAGTGGGGCGATTCAAGGATGCTATGTGCTCCAATTGGGAGCAACAGGAATAAAGATAGAGAGATACATAGAAGGGCAGCGCCATAGCTCAAGCGGTTAGTCGCTGACTTCCCAACACGGCGGCCCGGGTTCGATCCCGGGTCTGGCCAAGAGGGATTTGTGGTGGACAAAGTGGCGCTGGGGCAGGTTTTCTCCGAGTACTTCGGTTTCCCCTCCCAATCTTCATTCTACCAATTGCTCCACAATCACCCTCACCTATCATCTGGGGCTGGTACAATAGGCCAGAAGTGGCCGCAGTACAAGGGACTTAGTCCCACCCCACTAGCAATAAAAAAAGAGATAAGTAAATATGTTTTAATAATGCTCAGCCAGTTCAGTCCAATTATTTAAGTACTTAGCGACAGCAATAAAACCAATCAAAAACAAGAAGTGACAGAAGAGACAATTAATAATTTTTTCTCTGTGGGTCTATAGCCCTTTGAACCTTGCCCGCCTTTTCAGTTTTATATAGTCGGTAGGACTCTCTAGACGGGGGAACAGCCCATCGCAAGGCCGCTACATACACGCAGAACAACACAAACAGATAATAAACGCACACAGACATCCATGCCTCGAGTGGGATTCGAACCCACGCTCCTAGTGTTCCAGCAAGAGAAGACGGTTCATGCGCGGCCATTGTGATCGGCGATGGATAATAATTACAGCACAAAAGTCACAAGCAATGTAAGAGAAACAAATATTACAAGAAAAGTGACCGCATGAAAAAAATAAGGCCTTAGGACTGTCATATGTGTGTATATATATGTACAGTAGACAAATCTACGTATGTATATATGCATATATTCATATATGCATGAATCAATGTATATTGGATTTATGAATGGAAGTACACATGCATCCTTATTCATATTAATATACTGTCGAGCCGAATGAATTCGGGGAGTGGAGGCCAATCACATCAAAACTAGTGTGCGTATACCAGACTTCCCCTTTCTTCTAGCGAGTTTCGGAAACTTGGTCTGCCTCGTCTCTCGCGGTGTAATCTAGAAATATTACTCGGATAAAACCAGAGTCGCGAGGCAAGGAGAGGCACTGCAGTTGAGTCTGCGTTCAGGACCACCGTACAGCGTTCACTTGTGGTGAAACCGTTCGTGCTGTGTCAAGGAAGTATCGAGTCACGTGCTGTGAGACGCGAGCTAGTGAAGGTAAGAACAGAATATCCACTGTCTTACAAGCATAACTCTAAAAAAACAAACATAAAGTTATCCTTGTAACAGCCCGTGAAGGCCCATACGGTTGTGAGACGTCGAGGCTCCCACATTTTCTCTAGATAATCGGCTCACAGATGGCGGTGAGGTTGTCAGCCTTAAGCGCGGCCTCCATTTACCCCCAGGATGATTCCTGATACTCATTTCTTTTAGAGGCTGAGTCGACAGAAGGACCTCATCGGGACTCTAACCCGCGACCTTCCTGCTTATAGCATAGTGCCTCAACCAGCTACGCTATCGTTCACAAGCGCAACTGTAGTGAACAAAAAGAAACTGTCAAGATTTTGACGTACTGTATACAACGACTACAGAGGAACGGACACGCATCGCAGGAAACACATGTCACGTGACCACCAGAAACTGCTGAGTGACGTCACCGCAGACACGGAAAACGCAGCCTCTTTTATTGTTGAGTGTTGAAACGTGTACACAGAGCTGTTGCCTGGCAACGCGTTGATCAAATCTGTTACATTATTTTTCATATGTAAAAAAAAAGTAAAGCTATCCCTGTAAAAGGCCGTGAAGACCCAAAGGGTTCTGAGACGTCGAGGCTCCCACATTTTCTAGATAATCGACTCGCATATGGCGGCGAGATTGTCAGCCTTACGCACCGGCAGATTCCTGGTACTCATTTCTGTTAGAGGCTGAGTCGACCCAAGGGCCTTAGTGTGGCTGGAAGGATTAGGCCAATTGAAAGAATCCACCTCGTTGGGACTCCAATCCGCGACCTTCCGGCTTGTAGCATACTGGCTCAACCACTGACGTTACCGCATGCCCGTGAAATTTGGTAAGAAATGTAATATTATCTTAGAATAATTAAGAGAGCAAAAAATTTTCTTTGTGTATGTTTATTAAACTGTACTGGGGACACGCGGTAGCGTAGTTGGTTGAGGCACTTTGCTATAAACAGGAAAGTCATGGGTTCAAATCCCGAAGATGTCATCAGATTTTTCAGTTGACCTAATCCTTCCAGCCGCAATACGGCCCTGGGGTCGAGTCAGTCTCTAACAGAAATGAGTATCAGGAATCATCCTGGGGGTAAAGGGTGGCCGGCACATAAGGCTGACGTCACCGCCATCTGTGTCTAGAATATGTAGGAACCTCGACGTCTCACAAACCTATTGGCCTCCATGGCCTGTTACAGGGATAGCTTTACCTTTTTATTTTATAGAGAGCGCCTGAGTAACATATTTAGCTGTAACTGAATGTACATCGCATCTTCATTGTTCAGTCTTGAAGACTTTATGGACTGAACATGTGGCGTCTTTGAAAAATAAACTCATAAAACTCTGCAAGAGCGTAAGTTCAGTTTCAATTGAAGTGGCTATATAGGGAGGACTATTCAAGCGAACCGAATCTTGGCATTTTGATGACGCAATAACATAAAACGTACATGAGTTTACAAAGTATTTTGTTACATATATACTATTTAATGAAGATAAGTTTAAAAAAAGATGTTGAAACATATTTTGTATTCATCAATGGGGGAGAAGAAGAATGCATACAGGATATTGGTGGGAAAGCCAGAAGGAAAGAGACCACTGGGAAAACCAAGACGTAGGTGGGTGGACAATATTAAAATGGATCTTAGATAGGATAGGATAGTATGTGTTGGATTGATCTGGTTCAGGATAGTGAGCAGTGAAGGGCTCTTGTGAACACGGTGATGAACCTTCGGGTTCCATAAAATGCTGGGAAATTCTTGTGTAGCTGCAGAATTGGCGGCTCCTCCAGAAGGGCTCAGCAATATGAGTGAGTGAGTGATTTTGTGTTCGTCATAATAATTAATTTGATTTAAATTTCCTAATGAGGAATATATCTAGAACCAGTACTATCACAAATATACGTATAACAGGTTCGGGTAGGGTACATTGCTTCTGGCCTTCGCCAGCGCAGTAATTCCTAGTTCCAAATCCCGCGAGACTCACGATCATATTCTATTACCTTACGTATATGAGAGTTGCGCAACTATTTCTGAGCCATAACAGAATGTGGTGTCACTACTATTATAGTTTGTTGATTGCATTAAATCTGTAAGGAACTGTATGTACGGAAGCAGACATGAACCAGCCATGATCTCTAAATTGAAATTCTTATCTGCCTGAACAGTTACTTACAGGAGAGGTGTCCTGTTCAGCTACCGGTCTCAGCTCTGCCCTCTTGCCGAACCTGAAATGAAAAGCAACAAAATCTTCAGCTACATTACAGCAACAATATCGTTCATCACATAAGCATTCAATAGCAACAGCAATAGTTACATTACTACTTGTTAGTTGTAGCTTCTTTAGCGACCCAATCAGAAACTCAGATTATGTAGCGTCCAAAGAACTGACAATGAACAATGAACTGAAGACGATACGTGAGGAAGATATCGTGCCATAAGTGAAGATACTATTAAGGCATTTTCCTAGGAAGACTGGGTAAATTCATGAAAGATCACAATCAGGATAATTGGTGTCCTGGCCGAGATTTTAACCGAGTACCTTCTGAATACTACTCAGAGGCTTTAGTTTTGGAACCAAGTTGATTGTTCATTCAAATAATAATAGTGATTTCAATATTATTAACATTTTAACAGAAAATAACTCGATACTTAACTGAATATAAAATGAAAATTTGGTAAAAGCAGGATATCGTTAAGAGGGTTTGTATCACCCGTGGCAGGTACAATAGGCCCAAACAGTGGCCGACCGCGCCGAGTGGACCCAGCTGGACTCCACTCCCCTACTATGCGAATAAAAAAGAGGATTATAAATATTTCTAGAGTAAAGCGGTTCTTATTAATGTAATACATGAAACATGTATAGGGCCGAAGGGTACCATTGTGAACGTTAAAAAGTTTACAAATAAAGTTGACAACTAACACTAAAACTAAATATAGGCCTAAATTTCGGAGAAAATATATCAGGGGACTTGTCAGCACAATGCTTTTAATTTAATGAACCTGAAAGCAGAAATGGACCATCCATCTGTTCGACTCAAAATTCTCTAATTTATGTAATTAAAAAAAAAACAGCGCTGGTTTCTTGCTTTGTTTATTCTCCGATCCTTAAATTAGAGGCGACATGTTCCTCCGAAACGTCGGTTGACCTTCACCGGATTACACGGCCTTATATTTCAGAAGATAGAATTCTTGATAATCACAGCTGTGATAAACTCAAACCCTATGTAAGTAATAAGGGAGACTAACACAAGAACAAAGAAAAGTTCACTTGAAGCCTCTTCTTATGGTCTTATGTAAACCAGGTTTTATTATGAATCATGTCACTGAAAATATTAATTTGCGAGCAATATTTGGTGTAAACATTTACATCTGATTTTAAGAAAATATCGATCATCGCATGCCGTTTTTGTCTATTTCAGCATTTATATTTAAGGATATCCTATTGATTATTACTAAACATACTACATACAATAGGTTATCATATTTATTTCCTTGACATAACTGTCACAATACTACCGAAAAAATCTTGTTTTATGTGTTTAGTAGCATAACAACCGTTCATAATTCAGCTGAGAAGTCGTAAATGTTCTGTGGTCTAATGGTCAGCGTGCCTGACTACAGATCCAGAGGCCCGGGTTCGATTCCCGGCGCTACCAGATTTTTTCTGAGAAGTAGTGGTCTGGAACTGGGCCCACTCAGCCTCGTGATGATAATTGTGGAGCTATTTCAAAGAAATAGTGACTCCGGTCTAGAAAACCGAAAGTAATGGCCGTGGGGATTCGTTGCGCTGACCACGCGACACCCTCTATCCGCTAAAGTTGGCACTAACTTCGCCGACAGGCGGCGGTCGCTCGGTCGGTGTAGTTCGCTTGCGGACTAAAATCACGGAGTTTGTTAACGTCCCCTTATAGAATAAGAAAATATAACTCTTTTGGAGCTGGGAAGTCACAGACAGTTGGACATCTATGACCCCCACATAAGGTATTCATTTGTAAATAGTGCCCCCAAATTGTGACGATTTTAACATAACTGATCCATGGAGAAATAATGCACCAATTTATTACCCAATTTTTATAGACAGGGAAAATTTTATGTGAAATTTACGAACAAATTTGTATGGCGATATAATGTATCAGTCACAGAAATATATTTAGGAGCCAGCGGAACCGTCTGTTTCTTCACAGATTTTCCTCGCCTAGGAATGCATATAGGATATTGATGGGAAAGCCGGAAGGAAAGAGACCACTAGGAAGACGAAGACCAGGGTGGGCGGAAAATATTAAAATGGATCTTAGAGAGAAAATATGATGTGGTATGGAAAGGATCGATCTGGCTTAGGATAGGGACCAGTGGATGTCTCTTGTGAACACGGTAATGAATCTCCTGCAAGTTCTTGAGTAGCTGCACAATTGGCGGCTTCTCAAAAAGGGCTCGGCTCCATGAGTTAGTTTAATGATCTTCGACGGACCTTTTTCGTAGAATGAGCTTTTACAGGTTATTGCTTTCAAGAGCTAAGAAGAGGAATTTAATATCTGCTGCCAGTTTGGTTGATGATTACGTACGAGAGATTTACACCTTGTGTAAGCAACTTACTTACTTATGGAGCTGAGCCCTTCTGGATGAGCCGCCAATTTTGCAGCTACTCAAGAATTTCCCAGCATTTTATGGGACCCGAAGGTTCATTACCGTGTTCACAAAGTCCCTCAACTTGTCCCTATCCTGAGCCAGATCAATCCAAGCCATACAATCCCATCACATCTCTCTAAGATCAATTTTAATATTGTTCACCCACCTACGCCTTCGTCTTCCCAGTGGTCTCTTTCTTTCTGGCTTTCCCACCAATATCCTACATGCATTCCTCTTCTTCCCCATTCGTGCTACCTACCCTTCCCACCTCATCCTCTTTGACTTGATCATTTTAATTGTATTTGGAGAAGAGTACAAGTTACGAAGCTCCTCATTATGCAGTTTTCTCCAACCTCCTGTTGCTTCATCTCTCTTCGGTCCAAATATTCTTCTCAACACCCTGTTCTCAAACACTCTCAGTCTGTGTACCTCCCTTAATGTCAGACACCAAGTATCACACCCATACAGAACCATAGGCAAGGTTATAGTTTTGTACATTCTAATTTTTTATATTTTTAGACAGCAGACGAGAAGACGAAAGGTTCTGGACTGAATGGTAGCAAACACTACCCGAGTTCAATCTCCTCTTAATTTCCTCCTGAATCAGGTTTTGATATGTTATAGTCGTTCCAAAATATCTGAACTGTGCCACATTTTCAAAACATCTGTCTTCTATCTTTATGTCATGATTTTGCCTTGCATTTTGGTGACTAGAGAGCAACATATACTTGGTTTTCTCTGTGTTTACTTCTAGTGTAAGCAGCTCAGTAAAACAAATTCTGTCTCCGAGCTCCTCCCGTCAAGTCAGGCCCATCTATAACGCATGTGGTCGCTTTACGTGCGAGTTGTATGGAACAAGGAAGCATGCATTTGTGCGGAAAACGTGAGACCATAGATATTACGGTCTTATGCCTTGTAAAACCATGTAATTTGATGGACAGGTACCAACATTTCGAATGAATGTATTGCGTCAAACTTCTTCCATGAAAAAGGAGCAGGTAGGTTCTCCGAATCATTGATATCTATCCACCGTTTTAGGGTCACAGCGAAGCAGGCAGTAATATTAACATTTAACACCCTGAGAGCCTCGACTCAGCGAATAGCTAGGCTGTCACATTTACATCTCTTCCGATAGAAGGCAGGAGGCCAGGAAGGAATTACTCCCAGCATCTGGAAAACTGTGTTCCATCAGGCGCATATGTCCAGATAAAATAATCAGTCTCTACTTATGACATTTCAGAATTAAAAAGAGCGAAGAGCGCGGAAACCGATGTTGAGTAAAGTGAATGGAATATGAGAAAAAACCGGACGAGGACAACAGAGATTCGGACGAAAGAAAAATATGATCACAGGATTTTTAAATTTTGATAATTAATTTCTGTGATTCTTCATAGGATATTAAGGTCATTTTAGCACCAGTGTGACAGAAGATCTTAACGTCTTCCATATTATTTGAAATTTTAGCTTAAAATTCCGACAGATTTGTTCTAAACAAATTCTTCATAATGCGAGCATACTCTGGATATATCGTATGTACAGAATGTCCGGATGGAAAGAATCCAAAATAAAATAATTATATCTCAGAAAGAATTTATTATACATATTAATGGGTTACACCATTACAAAGGGAAACTATCAAAGTTTTTCTGTAACATTCTCAATAAATTTAAATGTGGGCTCCCTTGGTGGCACGACAAATACTCGTATAGAGCCTTAAAGCCTCATTTGACTGAATATTATGCCATTTCTGCTTTAAGGGTGTAATTTTTGTCTGCTGTGTTTACTCACCTTGGCCGGGTACGCGGAGAGTAAAAGCGATCCAATTCTTGAAGTTGCAGCATTTTCAGAGCATTCTCCACCTTGGAGAGCTCCCGATGCCGGCCAGAGTCACTGCGCGGGCTACCTGCCACCAGGGGCTACACGTTAGAGGAATTCCTCCCCAACTATCCCTTATTTTTTTTTATTGCTAGTGGGGTGGGACTAAGTCCCTTGTACTGCGGCCACTTCTGGCCTATTGTACCAGCCCCAGATGATAGGTGAGGGTGATTGTGGAGCAATTGGTGGAATGAAGATTGGCAGGGGAAACCGAAGTACTCGGAGAAAACCTGCCCCAGCGCCACTTTGTCCACCACAAATCCCACTTGACCAGACCCGGGATCGAAACCGGGTAGCAGCGATGGGAAGCCAGCTACTAACCGCTTGAGCTATGGCGAGGCCTCAACTATCCCTTACGTACACTCGGAATCATTACCTTCACATAAACCATTTTAAATTGAACATGAGACAAACCTAATTAAGTCGAAATTGTATCACAGGTGGATTTGAAGGCCGAAAAAGGCTGAAACGTGTCTCTTCAAAGCGACTGATCATAAACGCAATGAAAATATCAGATTATACACGAGAATAACAGACATTAATATAATAACAACGGAATTTATAAAAAAAATGGCTAGGATTTTCAGAAAAAAAAATATATGTATAAACGCTGAATCGTTATAAACTGGAGGATCGTAAAGAAGTTAAAAGGGGCAATTTTAATAGTTGTAGTCGAAACAGGGCATTGCTTCCGATATTTTCAAAATATTTTGATGGAACAAACTTAATTACGTAATTTTATTTCATTTGTACTCATAATTCAGTGGGGAGTAAAAATTAGTTGCCTTAGCAGAAAATATATTTTGGATTTGAGGTTCTCACAGGAGTGACTAGAAAAGTATTATCTCCTGGCATATAACACCGTATAATCTGGTAGAAGTTCACTGGCATTTAAGGCCATATTGCCTCCATCTTCAGTGTCGAAGTGTAGGATACTTGTTTGACTGGATTACTTTTCAACCCTGAAGATGGAAACAGTGCGTTGAGTCCAGCTCTGTTTGCTGAATGCTTCTTCCTGGTGTGAGGGAATCTAGATATAAATTCACATCGTAATCTAGGCACTAGATACAGGTACCTAGTCAGCTTCACGCCATCTAGCGACTAACTGGTGAGTTCCAGAGCCGGTCTGGACGTAGTGGAGAAAAATCTCTTGCCTCTGCCGGGAATCGAACCCCTATTTCTTAGCCGTCCAGTCCGTAGCCCATCGTTATACCGACTCAGCTATAATCACCAATATTCTATGATTTTGTTTAAAATATGAAAGAGAGAAATACACTAAAATTTCTAGTATCCTTAGTTAATGTAATTCTTAAACACGGGGTGTAACATGTATGTAAAACACACAAGCATTCAAGGCAAAAGTTTACACAGACTGTTCTCATATCGTAAGAGCAGTAACACAAATTAATATCATTTATATACATTATGACAGCCTATGAAACAAAATAAATACTAGTTTGTTAAAGAAGAAAAACGACATCTTTGTGAAGCCGCAAAAATACAACGGGCAATAATTCCAAGTGTAAGTAAACATCGGTTTCGTATTGTAAACTTAACGGCAAGATTTATTATCAATGTCATAAAAATGAACACGTAAAATGCGCACCCTTCGGCCCTTTTCTTTCAAATACCAACCTTGGTCACGTGCTTCATTTAGGGATTTAAGAATTCATAACATATACAAGACACATACAAGATATTACTTTAACACATATAGTTCAGAACATATAGTGCTACATATAGTAACGTACATACAAATTCTTCCCAATTTAATTTGCACGGGCAGTCTTGAATATTAACTTCTTGAAGTGCCCGTATAGTGTTGGTGCATATATATTGTCACCTACTTTATGTAAATGCTACTCCTACGGCATGTTTTAACCTTAAAATGTCATCAACAGGCAGATACTTATTAAAAATGTTATATTTTAGCGTCCTGTTACACTGATTCATGTCCATGGTTTATGCTAACCGTCTTACAGTATATACACTTTTTCAACTTATTCTTCACTTCCACACTACACCACTTTCACACACATATCCAGCAGTACAACGCATGCAGTAACAGGAGCAAAACACAACACAGTACACGATACACAAATGTATGTAGGAAGTATGCTCACATAAAAGAGGATTGGCGGAATTCGCGTGTTTGAGTGCGACTTAGGATGAATCCTGAAAAGTTTTATTATTTAGAATTCATCGACATATATGACGAATATAGATTTTAGTCATTTTAGAATGAAGACATCATGGCATGCAGTACAATAGTTTAACGGGCATAAAGACACCTGAGGATGGCACATTAGTGCTGAAACACGTAGTGTGGAAGTGAAGAATAAGGTGGAAAAGTGTATATACTGTAAGACGATTAGCATAAACCATAGGCAGATACTTTTATGTAATTGCTGAACAGTGTTGCCATTTCCAGTTAATTGTTCTAAAACTAGTTTAAAACTTGTTCCACTTATTTTTTTAATATTGTTACAATTAGTTAAAAGCAAATTTTAAATAAATTAACCAATTTAAATTGGTTTAAATTATTTAAAATATAATTTTAAACTAATTTTGACAATTTTCTGAACTAGTTTTTTATCAAGTTTTAAAGCAATTACCTGGAAAAAGCAATGCTGTGCAATAATTAGGTAAAATATTTACCTGATGAATACCACGTAGGGTAGAAAAACTTTGCAGATGTAACATTAATAAAAAAGTGAAAATATAGAGCACCAACAGATACGAACACGACAAGAAATTGTACCTTCAAGACTGCCCCTGCAAAAACTAAATCGTCAACCAGTGTAACAGGACGCTGGAATGTTACATTCTCTTCAAGTGGATCGACATTTTCTATAACAAATTGTGATAAATGAAGAATCCTGTTCTTATAATTAAATCTCTGATAATTCTGGCATCACCGTTTCTACAGTGACGTAGAACTTTCGATATGCAACTGTTTTAAATAAAAAATAATAACATCAGGTGAATTAATATTTAATTATATCATTATGAATATTTCTTCCTGAGATTTTGGTGAGAATAACGGAAAATGATACCTAGCCTTATCCTCTATATAAAATCAAAAGGTATTTTGATAAATATATAAGATTTATGTGCAATTAATAAATAAGAATATACATATATATATGTATATCCTTATTTATTAATTGTATATATAATATATATATATACATATACATGTATATATATACATATTTGGAATATCCACAAGTCTTAGTTTACCGAAAAATCAGCAGGTGAGACTGAACAGTTCTTGAAAATTTCTCGGGATATCAGCCTTATGCAGGGAGAAAAAGCACATTAATCTTGGACGTAAAATATGAAAAATTAATTAAAAGTATAAAAGAATATAAAATTCTTCTCTCAATATTAGACCTCCCTTGTCAAATTTCGTCCATAACCATAAACGATTTTATAGGCAACATATTCAGAAGAACAGACATGATCTCCAGATGAAGGGTTTCCTTGAACTACAGACGTTCATACAGAAAGCCTATTTATGATCTTCTCTGTCTACTCATTTCAAGGACATATCTTCACATAAGAATAATGAGTGCATATAGAAGTCGTATAGCGAGCATTCATTTCGCCACGTAGTAATTTTTGTAAAAACTAAAGATATACCTGTGCTTAATTAATCAAGGCCTATGCCATGAGACCGCCTCTGTGGTCTAGTGGTCAGAGCTCCTGGCTATAGATATCGAGGTCCCGGGTTCGATTCCCGGCACTACCACATTTTCTGAGAAGTAGTGGGTTTGGAACGGGGTTCACTCAGTCTCGTGATGATAACTGAGGAGCTATTTCAAGGAAATAGCGGCTCCGGTCTAGAAAACCGAAATTAATGGCCGTGGGGATTCGTTGCGCTAACCACGCGATACCCTCTATCCGCTAAAGTTGGCACTAACTTCGCCGACAAGCGGCGGTCGCTCGGTCGGTACAGTTCGCTTGCGGACTAAACCCACGGAGGTATTTCTATGCCATGAAGATATATGGGAGAATGGAGGTATAGATCCACGTATTCTTGTCTTTGGCGCTAGATGGAGGTGAGTGGTCAGCATCAATCCCCTACCGCTTTACCCCCACGGAAACAGCCACTGCATAGGAGTCTGGGTAGGCCCCAGGGTCGGTGTGCACACCGTGGAGAAGAGACAAATCGTGCACTGCAGGAAATCGAACCCGGGCCGTCCAGCCGGTATCCAGTCGCTGTACCGACTCTACTACTATGTTCTACTTTGCAGTTGTTATTTGCTCGATGTGGAATGGTAGAATTGTAGAGCAGTGCGTTTCAGTTACAAGTAGGTGACAGTTTCTGTATTCCAGGTCACGTGCATGCGACAACAGGCAATGTCACACTGTTTCTGTGACGTCACCCATGCGCTTTTTCTTATTGCTAGTGGGGTGGGACTAAGTCCCTTGTACTGCGGCCACTTTTGGCCTATTGTACCAGCCCCAGATGATAGGTGAGGGTGATTGTGGAGCAATTGGTGGAATGAAGATTGGCATGGGAAACCGAAGTACTCGGAGAAAACCTGCCCCAGCGCCATTTTGTTCATAACAAATCCCACTTGACCATACCCGGGATCGAAACCGGGCCGCCGCTGTGGGAAGCCAGCGACAGTGAGCTCACTGTACATGGCATGGTTCCCTCGGAAACTACCGTGTACAGGAAATGTGGACAGAAGATGGAAACCGCCTATCGTAATCGATTCTAAAGGTTCCTGACGATTGTTTATATCACTGAGAATGACTGTTGACATTTCCTCCGAAGCAGCGAAGTTTGGCCGCGTATGCTTTCCTGCAGTCCCCTGTGTTGGTGCGCATTTGTATTCATGCTCTCTTCAGACCTCGAACGCACAACCCCATGCATCAGGATGGAAAGAGGGAGAAAGTGAAAACTATGAAGGAGGCAGAAGATATGAACGAGAATGACGAAAGAAGATAAGAAGGAGTAGAGGAGAAAATGGATATGAAGAGAAAGAAGACAAGACGAATGGGGAGAGAATGAAGTGAAGGAAAAGGATAGGAATTTGAAGATAAAGGCAAGAAGAGGAAAAGAGGAGAAGATCCAGGAGAAGGAAATGAGAATAAATAGAATAATAAGCAAGAGAAGAAGACAGGAGAAATAAGTAAATGTGCAGGAGAAAGAGGAATACAACAAAAGAGAATGAAGACGATAACGTTGAAAGAAAAAATGGAAAACGAAAGGTGGAATTAAAAAAGGCGGAAGACGATAAAAGTGAAGAAGAAGATAAGAAAATGAAATCTGTCTGCATGTGTTGACTCGGGGGGTCAGTGAGATATACTGATTTGCGTTTATCCTCCCTTCTGACAGTCACGTGTTCCTGACGAAGCAAGTAGCATTCAGCCTATACAATGTTATATCTTAACCCATAAATACAGACCCTACATGTATATTAATTAAGTTAAATCTTCGTATTAAGAGGGTGTGTACATCCCTTGTGTTCAGCTCACTTTGATTTACAAGCATTTCAGCTTGAAAATAACCTGTTGTAAGGAATTATCCTTAATTACATTTTTTTCATTCGATTATAAACATTTATATATGTCCGTAGTCAATTAGAAGCCTTTTCATGTCATATTTTGAATCTATACATATATTTTTATAGTCGATAGGAATATATATATATATATATATATTTCCCAAATGAAAACCGTGTAAGACGAGAAATGTCTGTTAAATCAGATTACAGAATACCGTTCTTTTTAATTTACGTAGCTTAACCATTCTGCTGAGAGTCACGAGCATTCATTTATTTCGTGTTCTTTTATATATTTGGATTAAAAAAATAGGGTGAGAATGAAGTTAACTGATTTAATTTGCATTAGGTATCTATTTGCAAATAAATTCATTTCCTTATACAGCAGGATTGGCCTTATGAACGCTCTTGTATGGATGACAACTAGAAGGTAATTATTGGCATTATATAGAGTAATTATTGACAAACTGGGGAAGAAATAATTCGAGAGAAATCCCTATCAAAAATTTTCGTATTCTATTTCCACCGGCAGTGTTCGGGTACATGTGATCGGTAAATTAAATATATATTGAGAGGTCATAAAATTACATACATGTAAGGCTGAGGTTTTTCTTCCATTTAAGAATCAGCACTTGAAAACCCAGGGGGAAGCCGATACACAACTTAACACGTTCTTAACGACTGCATTAGATGGAAGGTAATGGTCAGTTTCATGCTCCGTCCACTTTGCATCCAAATAAAGATCTCACGGTATTCATTAGATATGGAGTATGGTGGGCGCCAGCGACGGCCTAAACACTGTGGGGAAAATAATAATCTCTTCCCTTGACCGGAATGGACTATCGACTCGTAATACGACTACAACAAACAAAAACCTCATTCAGGAGGAAATTAAGAGGAGACTGAACTCGGGCAATGTTTGCTACCATTCAGTCCAGAACCTTTTGTCTTCTCGTCTGCTGTCCAAAAACATAAAAATTAAAATATACAAAACTATAATTTTGCCCGTGGTTCTGTATGGGTGTGAAACTTTGTCTCTGACGTTGAGGGAGGAACATAGACTGAAGGTGTTTGAGAACAGGATGTTCAAAATATTTGGACCGAAGAGAGACGAACTGACGGGAGGTTGGAGAAGTCTGCATAATGAGGAGCTTCATAACTTGTACTCTTCTCCTAATACAATTAAAATGATCAAGTCAAAGAGGATGAGGTGGGCAGGATATGTAGCACGAATGTGGGAGAAGAGGAATGCATGTAGGATATTGGTGGGAAAGCCAGAAGGAAAGAGACCACTGGGAAGACTAAGGCGTAGGTGGGTGGACAATATTAAAATATTGTAACGTGTTTCCGTNGTTAAAATATATTTTAGAGAGATAGAATGTGATGGTTTGGATTGGATTGATGTGGCCCAGGATAGGGACGAGTGGAGGGCTCTTGTGAACACGTAACGAAACTTCGGATTCCATAAAATGCTGGGAAATTCTTTAATAGCTGCACAATTGGCGGCTTCTCAAGAAGGGCTCAGCTCCGTGAGTGATAATGAAAGAAGAATCCCTGCCACTTATCCCAGTCCTATGTAATTAAACAAAACTCGCATTTGTACGCCTTTCCATCTTGTGAAGTATACAAATTTCACGTGAAGTTTTATTCACTGCGGTATCGTCTACGTCAAAGTTAAAAAGAAAAAGAACACGGAGCGGTGTACGTAATCTGGACAGCATGTGCTCCTATGATATCAAACGCACGGCTGCTAGAAGAGTGCGCTGGCAGCGGTGGGTGCAGACAGAGCGCAGCTGTGAAGAATGTTCAGGACACAGAGCTCTTTATTATCGAAGGAAATCTGGGACGAGCACAGGAACAGGTGTCTGTTATTGACACTACATGAACATTTATCTGAAGCCATTATTCTACTGTTCTTTTTGCTAATATATCTCGCATATGTTTTTTTCTATATTTCCTTTTGTCTCGCTATGTATGTCTGCACGTGACGTGGTGTATTGAATTAATGATCTTCTCCGGTTTATCATTAGCCTTCAACCTTGACGTATTAGGCCTTTTGGCCTGTCTCAATTCAGTATTAATTTCTGAAACGATGTAAGAAACACAAAGATGAGAGGATTCTTTGGATGGGAGATGGGGCCTTCGCAAGGCCTCTCCCGACACAGGAGAGAAACAAGAACAAAAGGGGACATTCATTCGTTGTC
Source organism: Cryptotermes secundus (assembly GCF_002891405.2). Lineage (NCBI taxonomy): Eukaryota > Metazoa > Arthropoda > Insecta > Blattodea > Kalotermitidae > Cryptotermes > Cryptotermes secundus. Next base: position 493,891 of record NW_019724591.1, on the reverse strand, counting down.
TCGAATGGGATTTGAAATCAAGATCCCAATGATTTACCTAATGAAGACAGTATGCCTCTTGGACCACGCGGCCAGTGTGATCCCATTTTTCGATTTAGTAGAATTTTATTCATACAGTATATTCTGTAATGTTTGTTCTACAGTCTATAACGAGAAACACATACAAACAAACAAACTCCTTGGCTTTAGTGCGCAAGCGAACTATACCGACCGAGCGACCGCCGCTTGTCAGCGAAGTTAGTGCCAACTTTAGCAGATAGAGGGTGTGGCGTGGTCAGCGCAACGGATCTCCACGGCCGTTAATCTCCTATAACCAAGAGCAGAGCAAATTTTGTATGTCTTTAAATGGCGTTTTAAACAGCCAACTAAGCAATCTCTTTTTCACAAAATAGGGTAAGCCTTTCTTGAAATACCTAATAACCTGGGCCCGGATTTTGATGAACTGAAAATATTTAAAAAAATGACCTATAAAATGACCGAAAAATCCAGAAAAATGACCTAAAGGAGAAAAGAAAGAACACTTCGCTTCCATGTTATTCACATTTCAGAAAACATATGAAGAAAAATTCCCTAAAATGACCAAAAATGACAAGAAATACCCTTAACAGTCCAAAAAATTACCGATAAAATTTACATTTCTGTAACCAGCAGCTCATATCCGAGATTAATATATTTAAGAGCATTGCATGGGATACAAGGAAAAAAGATGACATGTCATCAAAATCCGAGCCCTGCTAATAACCTTAGGAACTTGGAGGGTTTTTAAACGGTGACTGAGAAAACACCTTTATAAAGAGCCCAACTGAGAAGGAACCTCTGGTTCTGTGTTGATTTCTTGGTTTGTCACTTGTTATTTAATCATTTATTGGTTGGATAAACGTTGAAATGCAATAAACTGCTGAGATAGTACCTAAAGTAAGCTACAATTGCTTCCTATCAAATCTTCCACAATTTATTACCCATCAGCCATTCTGCTCTCTCACGCTGTATATGTACGAGGGAGAGTCAGTGAATAGGTCACAAATGGATATAAAACGTAAAACATGTGATATTCGGAGCAGAAGAAATTATTTCTCGACATACCCTCGAATTTGATACACTTGTCCCATCGCTTTACCAGTGTGTCGAAACCCGCAGCAGAGAAGCCTGTAGACTTGTCTCTGTCATTTCCGCACTCCCGTTTCAAACTCTTCATCATCAGGGAAACGTTTTCCAGCCGACTGTGAACCGCTTAAAGCGACAAACACTTCCCACCGTAAACAGGATACATTTTCTTATGAATATCCTTTGCATTATGTCATTTTGTCCACAAAAACGAGCAACAGAACTTTGCTCTTCTGTAGTACATTCCTTAAGCACGGTCACCATTTTGACTACTGAAATCAGTCTCTGAACATACGCATGCGTATCTGCTATCCGGACTATCATGAAGCTGGACTGTGCTACTGTTGCCTAGTGATAAAAATATTAAACCTATTATGTCCATTAGAGATGTTTTACTTCCATCTGTAACCTATTTACTGACTGTCCCTTGTAGGCAGCTTCGCAAAGTGACACAGGATATAGGTCTACATAAACATGTGTCCACTCAATTAGTGTCTTACTTTGTCCATGTTCAGGGGGCTCAGAAGTTTGCAAAGTGTGGGGCGACACCTTGGTTGGAGGAACCGCATCGAGTTGGTTAGCGGGAGATGAATATTGAGGGAAAATTATATAATAACATTAAATTTATTATGATTCTCGTTCCAAGAGATGAACTGTTTAATTTCGTGCATTCGTAAAATCACGACTAACGTTATAAGTTGATAAACAACATAAGTTGTTTGATTTTAGAAATAAACATAGGAAGCGGTTCTTTACACAGGGCATGTAGCACGAATGGGGGAGAAGAGGAATGCTTATAGGATATTAGTAGGGAAACTAGATGGAAAGAGACTACTGGGAAGACCAAAGCGTAGGTGGGTGGATGATATTAAAATGGATCTTAGAGTGATAGGATGGGATGGGATGAATTGCATTGATCTGGCTTGGGATAGGGATGAGTGGAGGGCTCTTGTGAACACGGTAATGAACCTTCTGGTTCCATAAAATGCTGGGAAATTCTTGAGTAGCTGCAGAATTGGCGGCTCCTCAAGAAGGGCTCAGCTCCATGAGTGAGCGAGTTCTTTACACAGACAAAATTAAAGGGGTGGGGGATGTTTTGAAACCACGGACACAGGCTTTTACGAACTCAGACAACTGTAGAAAAAAGTCCTATCCATTAACCTGAATAAATTAAGTGTAGTGAACCACGACAGACCACGAATCATTAGGGACGGAAAAGTGTACTGTAGAAAAACAAAGTTGGTTGCTTTACTGCATTCTTTTTTCCGCTCGATAATTCGTCTGACAAATCTCTATGCATTCCAACGCAACACGAACTTCGTTTATTTCCTAGCAACAGCGTCATAAAGCCTGTTGTATATTACGTCAGTTCTCATGACAAAAGCAAAGCGTTCTTCCCGCACATGCGCACTCATTCGCTATTAATGAATAATCCTGCTACGTCATCATCTACTGATGAAATTCTTTGTTAAATGTAAAGGGTGACATTTTCGTGGTACGTGTCCTTAATGGAAATAATTCATTCCATCAATATTCTAATACATTTCATTGTAATGGTGATATTTCCACTGAATACCCAACCGCGAAATGTGAAAATTATCTCTAGCTACGGTTTCCACAAATAGCACTTTCATTGATGTATATTACAGTTCCTGAGTGACGTATTTTTGTGTTTATTTAACGACGTTATCAGTAAATAAATAGCGTAGTCGACATGGCGACTGGCTACGGGCTGGACGACCGAGAGGTCGGAGTTCGAGTCCCGGTAGGGTCAAGAATTTTCTCTTCTCCACGTTGTCCAGACTGGCTCCGGGGCCCACCCAGCCTCGTATCCAGTGGGTACCGGGGGAATTTTTCCCGGGGGAAAAGCGACCGGGGCGTGAAGTTATAAATTTATAAATAAACGTTTTACGTTCTTACTTAAAATTTACTGAAGACTTTAGTTCAAGACTTTGAACGGGTAAATGTACCGCTCAGGACACTGGAGAGAAAAAGAGGGGAGGGAGAAATAGGAGAAGGAAGACAATGAAAGAAAATGTAGGGTAATAAGATGAAAAGAGAAGAACGGAAAGTAGAGTAGAAGAAGAAGAAAATGGAAAAGGAAAGAGGAAATAAGTTTTACAGTAGGAGGAGGCAGACAAGCAATTGAAGAATAGGATAATAATAAGAAGAACTAAATTTGAAGGAAGTGAAATAAGAGAGATTAAAATGAGGGATGAAGGATAAAGGAGAAGATGAAACAGAAAACAATAGAGAATGGAGAAGGAAAAAGTGGACGTTAATGAAGACAAAGTCTGTTTCTACCTTGAAAGGCTTAAGAAGCTTAACCACTCTAAATTTTAGACGCAGTTAACGAATAGGGGTGAAACAGCTTCAAAGGAACAATCCGGAGGGTTCCTATATATTCTCCTTTTATAGAGGACAGCTAGCATGCGCCTGTTACAACAGTAAGCCAGGCTAACCCAGATTTAGGAGGCGGGCTGAAACCCAGCGTGTATTTACTTCCCACATTTTAAAGGCTTGACTTCCCTTGAAACATGTGATACATCTCCACCTCACTCACACCTGAGGGTCACAATTCGGGAAATGCACACGTTGTTTCAGAATAATGTAACGGATCTGATCAACGCGTTGCGAGGCAACAGCTCTGTAAACATGGTCCAACACGCAACAATAGAGGAGGCTGTGTTGTGTGTGTCCGCGGTGACGTCACACAGCGGTGAGTGGTGGTCACGTGATATGTGTTTCCTGTGATGCGTGTCCGTTCCGTGACAGAATTCGTTCGGTTCAGGGACGAGTCAGTTCTCGGTAGGAGACAGCCACGGGAAGTTTGTAGTTGAGGAAGAGTACAAGGAGTCAGTCTGTGAAGATTTAACGTAAGATTTAGGGAGACTTTTATATAGTCCCTGTGTTATAAATCCGTGGAGACGAGTGCAGATAGACAGAGAAGATTAGTGTGGAGTGATTGTAAATTGTTTAAATCAGCAGTAGAGTAATAATTATTTGTAGTTACGACCTGTAAGTATACAATAAATCCAATTAGAAATCCGAACCTGTGTCTTAGTCACTGTGAGACGTGAAAATAATTAACATTTGATCTTATACATTTTGGTTTCTATTTCTACGTTTTCAGCAATTATTTAGACCGCTTCGTTAATCTTGTGGCTTATACAAAGTATATTAGTCGTATTCAGGCATGAATGACAATGAACGCATGGCGATAGAAAACTTTTTACCAACCTAGAGCCAGCAAGTGTATCGTGGCATTTTCTAGAGTACCGAAGGAATGACCGTCATCAGAACCCTTTAGAATCTAATGGAAGACTGAATGTTTCCGGTAAGTTATATTTCGTCAAGTTGGAAGATCGAATGTTTACGCTAAGTTAAATCTCTTCAGATTGGAAGATGGAATGTTTGCGCTAAGTTAAATTTCATCAGGTTGGAAGATCGAATGCTTGCGCTAAGTTAAATTTCATCAGGTTGGAAGATCGAATGTTTGCGCTAAGTTAAATTTCGTCAGGTTGGAAGATCGAATGTTTGCGCTAAGTTAAATTTCGTCAGGTTGGAAGATCGAATGTTTGAGCTAAGTTAAATTTCGTCAGGTTGGAAGACTGAATGTTTGCGGTAAGTTAAATTTCATCAGGTTGGAAGATCAAATGTTTGCGCTAAGTTAAATTTCGTCAAGTTGGAAGATCGAATGTTTACGCTAAGTTAAATCTCTTCAGATTGGAAGATAGAATGTTTGCGCTAAGTTAAATTTCATCAGGTTGGAAGATCGAAAGTTTGCGCTAAGTTAAATTTCATCAGGTTGGAAGATCGAATGTTTGCGCTAAGTTAAATTTCGTCAGGTTGGAAGATCGAATGTTTGAGCTAAGTTAAATTTCATCAGGTTGGAAGATCGAATGTTTGCGCTAAGTTAAATTTCGTCAGGTTGGAAGATCGAATGTTTGCGCTAAGTTAAATTTCGTCAGATTGGAAGATCGAATCTTTGAGCTAAGTTAAATTTCGTCAGGTTGGAAGACTGAATGTTTGCGGTAAGTTAAATTTCGTCAGATTACTATAATATTAGTAGTACCAATTATATTCCTTGATGTTTGAGGCCCTTTCTTTGTGATTGATAGCACGCGCTAACATAGTTTGTCGAGGCACAATGCTTCAAGGCATTAAGTCGTGGTTTCGATTCCCGATGAGGTCATTGGATTTTTCAATTGACCTAATCATTCCAGCCGCACTATGGCTCTGAGGTCGACTCAGTCTCTAACAGAAATGAGTACCAGGAATCTTCCTGGGGGCAAAGGTGCGGCCGGCGCGTAAGGCTGAGAACCTCATCGCCATCTGTGAGCCAATTTTCTAGAAAATGTGGAAGGCTCGACGTCTCATAACCCTATGGGCCTCCGTAGCCTGTTAGAGGGATAGCTTTACCTTTGATTTAGTGATTACTAATGGCCGTTATATTATTTCATAGGTACTGAGAACTTGTTCCGAACGTACAGAGCCCACTGTATAATTAACCATGTACGTAGTTTGTATTAATTCATCATTTACTGATACACGTATTGATTTAAGAATAATATAAAGCTATAAAATAACGTACTATAGATGGTGATCACACTAAGAATGAGATGAGTAGAGTGCGAAGCACGAAATCCATAAGATAATATATTTGTATTTTCAGAACCTTGTAAGACGAAGTAACCTGACAGACTTAGACGGAGAATGATATTAAAAAGAACCTATAAAGGGGGTTTAAGGAGAAGAGTGGAATAATCTGGCTTATTGGCTAGCTCTTGATATCATTAATGTAAGATTTGAGGCTTTCACGGCGGTGACTATGAAGAAAGCAGACTTCTGGGATTTGGCACTACACGGTGCCAAATCCCAGAAGACTGCTTTCTTCATCATTAATGTAATTTGGCCTTCTTTTCGGTTCAAGAGAGGAGTTTCTTGATCAGCTGTGAAAATACTTTCTTCTGAGAAAAAATTATGTTGAATTTATTAATATCTAATTTACAGGTCATATTTTTATTTTCAGGAGTCACTCGAAGAAGTAAATCGCGGATTATTGCAAAGGACAGACACCACAGCAGTCGAAGTCCAGACCTGGAGGCGTAAGCCTCAACTCAACCCTTACATTGTGGTAAAGTTGTCCTTGTGCTTAACTAATTAAGCACTACGACATGAAGGCGTATGGGGGAGTGGGTGTATAGACCCACGTACTGTTAACTTCGGCACTAGTTGGAGGTGAGTGGTCAGCTTCACGCCCCGACCGCTTTACTCCAGGGGAGAGCCCTCGATATCCATTGGATAGGAGTCTGAGTGGGCCCCAGAACCGGTCTGGAAGACGTGGAGAGGAGAAAAATATTGTCCCAATGTGGATTCGAACCCCGACTCCTCACCCGTCCAGCCAGTAGTCACGCGCTATACAAACTTCATTATGTTGACGTTGAAAAGCTCTGTTTTCTGCGATATTATTCTATGTAGTGCACTGAAGGTCAACCGACGTTTCGGAGGAACATATCTGACTCTTTTTTAATCGTTTCTTGCATCTTGTTGTGTGTTTAATTAATATTAGAGTGAATTTACCGACTACACAACACGTTTTTTATTATCACTACATGTTTCGACCTCAAGAGGTCATCCTCAGGTGTATGAACACGGCTGTGACCGCTTGTAATTACACAGCCGTTTTCATACCCCTGAGGATGACCTCTTGAGGTCGAAACATGTAGTGATAATAAAGAACGTGTTGTGTAGTCGGTAAATTCACTCTACTATTAATATCTTACTCTGCTGTCTACCTGCTTCATGCTTGTTTCTTGCTTAATTTATTCTTCAAATTTGAAGATGGAAACGACATACTAATCCGAAACTTCGGATAATTTTCAACGAACTACAGGGTGCTCCACCTCTGTGAGAACCTCATGTACTGTAAAATAAAATCTACTCAATTTCAAAGTTTTCTGAAGCTCTTAAAAGGGACAGATAAAGAGTACANAAGACTGCTTTCTTCATCATTAATGTAATTTGGCCTTCTTTTCGGTTCAAGAGAGGAGTTTCTTGATCAGCTGTGAAAATACTTTCTTCTGAGAAAAAATTATGTTGAATTTATTAATATCTAATTTACAGGTCATATTTTTATTTTCAGGAGTCACTCGAAGAAGTAAATCGCGGATTATTGCAAAGGACAGACACCACAGCAGTCGAAGTCCAGACCTGGAGGCGTAAGCCTCAACTCAACCCTTACATTGTGGTAAAGTTGTCCTTGTGCTTAACTAATTAAGCACTACGACATGAAGGCGTATGGGGGAGTGGGTGTATAGACCCACGTACTGTTAACTTCGGCACTAGTTGGAGGTGAGTGGTCAGCTTCACGCCCCGACCGCTTTACTCCAGGGGAGAGCCCTCGATATCCATTGGATAGGAGTCTGAGTGGGCCCCAGAACCGGTCTGGAAGACGTGGAGAGGAGAAAAATATTGTCCCAATGTGGATTCGAACCCCGACTCCTCACCCGTCCAGCCAGTAGTCACGCGCTATACAAACTTCATTATGTTGACGTTGAAAAGCTCTGTTTTCTGCGATATTATTCTATGTAGTGCACTGAAGGTCAACCGACGTTTCGGAGGAACATATCTGACTCTTTTTTAATCGTTTCTTGCATCTTGTTGTGTGTTTAATTAATATTAGAGTGAATTTACCGACTACACAACACGTTTTTTATTATCACTACATGTTTCGACCTCAAGAGGTCATCCTCAGGTGTATGAACACGGCTGTGACCGCTTGTAATTACACAGCCGTTTTCATACCCCTGAGGATGACCTCTTGAGGTCGAAACATGTAGTGATAATAAAGAACGTGTTGTGTAGTCGGTAAATTCACTCTACTATTAATATCTTACTCTGCTGTCTACCTGCTTCATGCTTGTTTCTTGCTTAATTTATTCTTCAAATTTGAAGATGGAAACGACATACTAATCCGAAACTTCGGATAATTTTCAACGAACTACAGGGTGCTCCACCTCTGTGAGAACCTCATGTACTGTAAAATAAAATCTACTCAATTTCAAAGTTTTCTGAAGCTCTTAAAAGGGACAGATAAAGAGTACATATTACACGTATTAAAGATAAGCAGCGACACACACAGAGAGCGCCTACACTGAACAACACATGAACAGCGATAAAAACAAGAAGTGGCCGCTGCAGCACCGTAGATATAGGGCATGTACCCTGAAAAATTTTAATTTGAAAAAGAAAGAGAACAAAGATCTTATAGACATTTTAACTTGAATTAAGGTTTAAAAAGTGCTAATTTAAAAATCAAATCGACGCGTGTAGATTAACAAAGATTTTATACAATAAAAAGACTGAGATTTTTACATTTTTAACAAGCAGTGTAACAGTTACGTGAGTGATACACATCTGATGATGGCCATTTAGGGCCGAAACATGTAGTGTGGAGGAAGAAAAAGAAGAAAAAACTACAATAAAATTGTTGCACTTAAGACGGTATTTGTCCATATATATTGTGTGAGTGTAACAGGATGCTGAAATATAATATTACATATTTAATAATTGACGCTGTTTAACTGTCTTTACTAACAGCCCAATCCATATAAACGGATGTGACGTAAGTCTCGTATTGAAGTCTCATTCTATAGCATATCCACTCAAGCAGCAATTGCTTTTGTAAATGTCTAGGGATAACGCCGTACGGCACGGCAAATTCAGCAGCTGCTGTGCTATGCATATAGCCTAAACGAGAATCTGCAGGGGTTTCAGCAAAATCGCCTCAGAGAGTTTCCCATTCAGTCTCGAGCGTGGGGACAGCTATCACGAATACATTCACTATACCAGGCTCTCCTCAATCTCGCGGCAGGGGCTCGAGCATGATACAGAATAATTCTACATTTTGCTATGCTTTGTCTTCCGTTTTATTCATTCGTCTGAAATATGGAATTTATATTTCGCTCTCGCGTGTAGGAAATTTTCCACAAAATGGTTATGTTGCTAATTGATATAAAAAAAACATAATTAACTAAATGAATGGTGACGAATCGTTCTTGAAAATCTAATTTTCATTAACTCAAGAAATTAGTAGCATTTTCCTGAAGCCGAAAAATTCATTGCCGTGTTCACAAGAACTAGCCACTTTTCCATATTTTTAGCAACAAGAACACAATCAATATATCCCATTCTAGTTCCTTAAGTTTCATTTTAATATTATCCTCACATTTTAGCCTAGGTAGACCTATTCTTAGTGACATATTTCTTTCAAGTGTTCCTACCAAAGATTTCTATGTACGCCTCTTCTCTTCCATGCATGCTACATGCCCTTCCCACATCATAGTCTTCAATTTTATAATTATAAAAGCAATTAGTGAGGGGAACAAAAGCTGTGAATATCAAACATTTCAGCTCCTAGATAGAGGTAAGTGATCAGCTTCACGCCCCGCTGCTTTACCCTCGGGGACAGAGCCACCGGTACCCATTTAATAAGAGACTGGATGGACCTCAAAGCCAGTTTAAAGCTGCTGAGTAGAAAGAAATATGTCACATGCCGAGAATAGAAGTCCTTCCCGCCAGCCCCTACATAAAACAGTAAAGCTATCCCTGTAACAGGCCGTGGAGGCCCATAGGGTTGTGAGACGTCGAGGCTCCCACGTTTCCTAGACAATAGGCTCATAGATGGCCTTGAGATTAGGTAAAGCTATCCCTGTAACAGGCCGTGGAAGCCCAAAGGGTTGTGAGACGTCGAGGCTCCCTCATTTTCTAGACAATCGGCTCATAGATGGCGGTAAGGTTGCCAGCCCTACACTCCAAACGCCGTCTACTCCCAAAAATATTCCTAGTACTCATTTCTGTTGGAGGTTGAGTCGACCCCAGGGCCATATTGAGGCTGGAAGGATTAGGTCAATTGAAAAAATCCACCTCATCTGGATTCGAACCCCCCGACCATCCGGTTTGTAGCATAGTTCCTCAACCAAATACGTTACCGTGTGCCCCCCCTCCCGAGCTCGTACACATAAAAACATTATTAATGACATGGCGTCACATTTATAGATGAGCATATTTATGTATTTATACGTATATAGAGGTAAAATTTTGGGGATGAAACACGTTAAAGCATACTTCAACTCATATTGTTTTACGATGAATTCGAACGTTATAAACAACTTTTCTATCCAGCCATTACATACGGCCCTTCTTTTCGTGGGTCCTTACTTTTTCCCTAAAGTGTCACTTAAATATAAACAGCGCTGTAAGCTAAAATAATCTCCTTTGGGGACAGACGCTAAAAGTGTAGCAGGTAATCCTTCAGGCTTCTGAAGTAGCTTTTTTTTTCCTGAAATTAGTAAGAGTACTAAAGAACGCAACGTAGGCTGTTAAGAAGAAAGAAGCAAATATATGTGTATTTCTTATTTGCAGAGAAAACATGAAGTTCAAGTTAAATGGCATAAAACAAATACTAAAATGTCTCTGTGGAAATGACAGAAGAAAGTATAAAGAGGCCTGAGGCCTATTATTTATTTAGACAGCTGGTGGTAGGGGGAGAATTACCTTAATGGAAAGCCCACACCTCGAGACATTGTGGACACTAACACATTAAACTAAGGCAAATTTTAAATTCCTTTAAGTCACACGGAACAGAAATTACATCTCAATATATTTGAGAATAAATTATTTAGTCTCTTGGAAGACACTAAGAGGGCTTCAGCGAAGAGTTTTGAATACTAAATCCAAAAGATACAGAACACTAATTTAATTCGAACTTTCATATCACAGTTTCAAAACACCTACAATATGGAAGATGATAATATTAATAACTCAATTCGTGTTTATTTACGTGCAAACTTAACAGCAAAGAGGCCAATTACAAAGTTAGCACAAGTACATAGAAATAAAAATAATTAAAGAACAAAATACAAAATATGACGGTTTCTATAATGGCAATAAATTAATAGTAATTCCCAAGAAAATTAAGGTTAGAATTAACAGGCGAGAGAAACAAATTAAGTGCATTTCGAATGGTTATTCCATTATGCGGTGAGAAAGGACAATACATGTACATACACTAATAGTAACTCAATTCAATTCTTTATTATTTGTGCCGAGTCAACAGCCACAAGGCCGATTACAGACAGAGCACAGTGTAGATAAAAGTAGTTACATTATGGACAAACACATTATAAAGTCAAAGACAAATTATAGGCAAGCACTGGGGAAAACACAACAATAATAATAATGGAGTTGGTGCAGCCTAGTCAAAATGGTGGGTTGTAATACTGTGTATTTCTGATACAGCCTGACGTTTCGGCACAATATACTGAATCCATTTTCAGGGTCGAAGAGTAAGCCAAGTAAGAAACCGCAAGAAGCAAATGACAAGCCGAACTCAGTTTGTCGTTTAACGGCCCTTTGAATGTCGGGTTCCAAGGTCTCACAACGGTTCCGTTAAAGGTTCTACATTCTGGGATATAACATTGTGTAGTTGAAAGTCAAGTGACGTTTTGGAGGAACATATCACCTTATTCTTGAGACTTGAAATGTACGCCAAACTCTGCTTGCCGAATGCTTCCTACTGGTTTCTTGAATGGCTTATTCTTCAACCCTGAAGACGGAAGCGACAGGTTCCTCTGAAACGTCTGTTGATATTTAACGGACTAACACGGCGTTATATGACAGAAGAGAGACAGCTACGTGGAAGGAACTTGTCGCCCTCTATGGTGAGGTAAGGCCGCGCCATAGCTCAAGCGGTTAGTAGGTGGCTTCCACCACGGCTGCCCGGGTTCGATCCCGGGTCTGGTCAAGTGGGATTTGTGGTGGACAAAGTGGCGCTGTGGCAGGTTTTCTCCGAGTAATTCGGTTCCCCTGCCAATCTTCATTCCACCAATTGCTCCACAATCACCCTCACCTATCATCTGGGGTTGGTACAGTAGGCCAGAAGTGGCCGCAGTACAAGGGAGTTAGTCCCACCCCACTAGAAATAAAAAAAATGTGAGGTAAGGATACATTTGCGTGGAGAGACTGAGGAAATCCGCTAACGGGTTATTAATATGTCACACTGAAAGAAAGACATGTGTTTACACTATTTATCTGAGCCTAGTCGATAATATTTTGTAATATATTTCATTAAAGCAGTGTGTATAGGGTCAAACTGCAAATTGGCCAGATGGTTCAAGTCACTGAAGTGTAGCGGAAGTGCTACTTATCAGCGGTCTAACTGGATGGGTCACTGAGCGGTGAGCATACAATAGGTACCAATATAAGGGTACAGTGAAGAGGCGTGTTCAAACAGCGCGCGCGCACACATACAATTATTCCCATATGCGCTGTTTGTGGTTTTCATATCTGAATGATTTGATGTTCATTTATTGCAGATATAAATCAAATTTTGGAAAGCTAATCACAATACACATATTACATCGTACAGAAAAAAACAGAAATTAATTTTCATTCCACTCTACAATATCCTCATCCATATTAAAAAATGTGTGACTTCATGTTCTCATTGCTCTAGCATTGATATGATATGATTCCATTTAGCCTAGTAGAAGTTCAGTGACGTTTCTTGGGGTTCAAAAGAAGAAGCCAAGTAAAATTCGCTTAGTGGGGAGTGGAGTCCAGCTGGGTCCACTCGACACTGCGGCCACTGATTGGCCTAATGTAGCCTGCCCCGGGTGATTATGATAATGGAGAATTTGGTGGAATGAAGGTTGGCAGGGGAAACCGAAGTACTCGGAGAAAACCTGCCACAGCGCCACTTTGTCCACCACAAATCCCACTTGACCAAACCCGGGATCGAACCCGGGCCGCCGCGGTGGGTAAGGATGAATAACTTATAACCAAATACACTACAGCCATATTTCATTTACTAACTGCTCTCGCCCGTTTGAGAACAAGGAGCTGAGGGGCACATTTGGGTGTCAGACGCAGACACAACACGAGGCTGGAGAAACTTGCATAATGAGGAACTTCATAAATTTTAATTCTCTACCAAATATTATTAGGACAAATCAAGGAGGATAAGGAGAAACAGGGCACGTAGCACGCATGGGAGAGGAGATACATAAATACAGAAGTTTTCGCACGAGAACCTACAGGGAAAGAGCCATCAAGAAAACTTAAACGTATATGGGAGAATACTTTTCCTGGGGAGTAACGCGCGGCCGGTGCGTAAGGCTGACAACCTTACCGCCATCTTTGAGCCGATTTTCTAGATAATATGGGACCCTCAACGTCTCAAAACCCTATAGACCTTCATGGCTTGTTACAGGGATAGCAAAAAAAAATATGGGAGAATAATATTAAAATGGTAAAGGTAAAATTGTCTCTGTGCTTAATTAATTAATTAAGCACTACGCCATGAAGACGTATGGGGGAGTGGATGTATAGATCCATACTTTCATGACCTCAGCATTAGTTGGAGGTGAGTGGTCAACATCACGCCAGGGCCGCTTTACCCCCGGGGAAATAACCTCCGGTAACCATTGGATAAGAGGTTGGGTGGACTCCAGTGCTGGTCTGGACGACGTAAATAAGAGAAAATTCCTGACTTTACTGGGACTCGAACTATGACCCCTCAGTCGTCCAGTCCGTAGCCAGTCGCTATACGCCTATATCCAGGCTCCTAATATTAAAATGGTTCCTAGAGAAATTCGATGAAATTTTAAAGGCTGAATTCATACGTCCTAGAAGAGGGAAAACCGGCAGGTTCTTGTGAACACAGTAACAAATCTTTGATTTCCATAAAAAGCTGCAGATGTCTCCACATTATTCTCTCAGAGGCAAAAGAATCGGTGGAGTTAGTGAGAAAAATATTTCTCATTCTTCAACCTTTACGGATTTTGCATTTTTTCAAACCAGAATTACTTTCTGAATTAATAAATTTGTAGCCGCTCATCGTGCCCTCGCGGTCTAAGGCATGATCTCCCTTCGTCCGCCCGAAGACTGGGATCGTGGGTTCGAATCCCACTCGAGACACGAATGTACGTATATCTTCGTTTCTTTCTATGTTTGCGCCTTCTTGTGTGGGTAACGGCCTTGCGACGGGCTAATCCCCCGTCCACAGACCGACCGTATAAGATTCGTAATTTCGGATTATTTGTACTCGTAAAATGGGTGTAGGTCATGGGCTTTAATCCGTCAAAGTAAGAAGAAGAAGAAATTATAAATTGTATATATAATGGGAATGACCAAGTCAAGGATAAGATGGGCAGGGCATGCAGCACGAATGGAGGAGAAGAGGCATGCATATAGGATATTGGTGGGAAAGCCAGAAGGAAAGACCAGTGGGAAGACCAAGGCGTTGGTGGGTGAACAATATTAAAATGAATCTTAGAGAGATAGTATGGGATTGTATGGGTTGGACTGATCTGGCTCAAGGTAGGGACCAGTGGAGGGCTCTTGTGAACCCGGTAATGAACACTGGGGTTCCATAAAATGCAGACTTTGCGGCTCTTCAAGAAGGGCTCAGCTCCTTCAGTACAAATAAATAATGGGAGGGTGTCCTTTGATTTGGGATCAGCAAGAAGGGCTCAGCTCCTTCAGTACAAATAAATAATGGGAGGGTGTCCTTTGATTTGGGATCAGCTGAATGGAAAGCCTCTCTCTCTGTACATGATAAAACAAACGCGTGGGATTCGAACTGGAGATTGCAGTTCTGGAGTGATGGAAGACAGTACGTGACATAGCGTGGCCACTGCGATCCACAGGAATGTACTGCATGTCGACAGCTGTTCAATATACAGACACAGCACCCCTTGCCCCTCACAGTGTTGGTTTCCATCCACAACTGACTCATATCAGCTTCATATGCCTGTGTGTCTGCACACAGCACAGGGGAAATGTCAATATTATTCAGTTTACTACGATTATAGCTGTCCCCGATTTGCGTATTCACATTTTCTTCATCCAACCCGACAGAAAACTGACGTCCACATGACTGTAAACGGAAATAGCAAGACAAGTAGGGCAGCAAGATTATTAAAATATTAAGCGAGGCAAATTGAAGTGGACAGGAAATATATATATATTATATATATATATATATAGAGAGCGACAGTACAAAACAATGCATGATACTACATACAAGAGTGCCATATGTTCATTTGGAAGATAAAAGACTTGTACGGCTGTAAGTCATGTCAGTTGATTAATAATAACCGAAATTTTAGTGACCATCTCTGGCTTCATCATCAGATCTGATACTGACGTTTCAGGGGCCATCTCAAGCCCCATCAACAGATTCTGATACTAGTCAGTTAAATATTGCCGACGTTTCAGGGACCATCTGTGGCCTCTCGACAACAGATTCTGATACTAGTCGGTTAAAAATCGCCGACGTTTCAGGGACCATCTCAGGCCCCATAATCAGATTCTGATAATAGTCAGTTAAATATTGCCGACGTTTCAGGGACCATCTCAGGCCCCATAATCAGATTCTGATAATAGTCAGTTAAATATTGCCGACGTTTCAGGAACAATCTCAGGCCCATCGACATCAGAGTCTGATTCCAATCTGTTACAAAATTACCGACGTTTCAGGGACCATCTCTGGCCCCAGGTATCAGAGGTGAGGAGGTAATCAATTCGAATCTCGGCAGGACTAAAGCTATCCTTACTGATGTTGTGGTTTTCTTCAGTCCCTCCGCACATATTCCGGGACAGTACCTGGATTAGGTAACGGTCGCTTATTTCCAATTTATTTGCAATTCACAATTCAACTATCAAAGCGCTATTCGGGCACTTTAGCTGCAGACAGCGTCATAAATTAGCTCACTCCATTGTTGCCATGTGCAAGTGTTGCCCTGTTTGTTATTAGTATTAAAACCCCGGGATTCGTCTTTCATTTGTCATGTGATTTCACTTTTCTGTTGCACCGCAGCGCCAGAAGCTCTACAGCGTTGGGTACGTGTACTAGAGCAGATCGCTTCTACGTCATATCCTCAAATGACTTCAGGGAAAATATAGCATTTACATGCCACAAAAAATTCAATTAATATTTTGCACATGTTTTGCTTCTCACGGGATCAAGTTTCCTAAAAAAAATGGTTACTAAAGAGCCCACATATCTCCGGGAGGGCTTTTCTGTTATCAAGACTTAGGTATTAATGAAATTACATTATCTTTATTTTTGCTGATTACCACAAAATTACACTGTCATCTGACATGCCGAGAACCTGGTAGTCCCGCAGGCTTACGTGATGATATATCGACATTAACATGTATTGTCGTCTAACATAATGTTTTAAATTATATCGTAAGTAATGGCAGGGCATGTAGCACGAATGTGGGAGAAGAGGAATGCATATAGGATACTGGTGGGAAAGCCGGAAGGAAGGAGACCACTGGGAAGACCAAGAGGTAGGTGGGTGGACAATAATAAAATAGATCTTAGAGAGATAGGATGGGATGGTATGGATTTGATTGATCTGGCTCAGGATAGGGACCAGTGGAGGGCTCTTGTGAACACGGTAATGAACTTTCGGGTTCAATAAAATGCTAGGAAATTCTTGAGTATCTGCACAATTGGCGGCTTCTCAAGAAGGGCTCAGCTCCATGAGTGTTAGAATAAATATTGTGTTTTCTCTGAAGCGACATTAAATAAAAGGTACTGACCAGCAAAAGTAAGGACAAAAAATAACTGTAAAATACCACCACACTAAAGAACAGAGCAGTAACAAAAGGATATTAATATTAATGTTAATTTTTATTATAATTATAAAAAAGTGTAAAACGTAAAACTATCCCTGTAACAGGCAGTAGAGGCCCATAAAGCTGTGAGACGTCGAGGCTGTCACATTTTCTAGACAATTGGCTTACAGATGGCGGTGAGGTTGTCAGCCTTACGCACCGGCCGCTCTTTACCCCCAGAAAGATTCCTGGTACTCATTTCTGTTAGAAGCTTAGTCGATCCAAAGGTCATAGTGGGGCTGGAAGGATTGTTAATTGAAAAATCCAGTGACTTCATTGAGAACAGACCCAGCAACCTTCCGGTTTGTAGCATAGTGCCTGAACCAACCACATTACCGCGGGCCTACTGATTATAATTATAATTACAATTGATTATAAGCCATATTTTCTTATAAAACACAGAAATTCCAATATTATATTTGAGCGTCCTGTTACAATCACACAAAATATATGAGACAAACACCGTCTTAAGTGCAACAATTTAATTGTAGTGTGGAGGAAGGAAAGAAGAAAGAACTACAATTAAATTGTTGCACTTAAGACGGTGTTTGTCTCATATATACAGAAATTCCAACTTGACAACTGCTTCAAGCATGCAAATTTATCACGTATTATGAAGACGTTGCTGATGATAGCCGCATGGCGTCCGAAACATGTAGCAGCTTAGTGCTAAGAAGTGAATATTGACATTGTAAACGATTAAATTAAATCACATAATCTTAGGACATGGATATAAATGAAGAAATCAGTCTTCTGGGTTGTGGCTCCGTGTAAATATTGTGTTAACCGACGTCTCGGAGGTATTTATCGCATCCATCTTCAGGGTGGAAGAAAGAAGAAGACAATCCGCGACCGAGGAACCAGCTTGAGCAGTTGCTGACAGGCTATAAATGTTGCACACAAAAGGCTTGAGAGCATTTAATGTTAACTCAATTCTGATACCATGGGATGCTTCAATATAAAGTAATACCGGGGGGAGGGGGTTCTCTTCGACAGTTTAAGAGTTTCGCCAAGCTTGTTCCTGAAAGCAGTTCCTTCATTACAAAAAATATGGACCTAAAAATAATAATTATTATTATAATAACAGCATCACGTATTAATGACTAGAAACGGGGGTTGGACTGAATATTAAATTCTATTGTTGCGTGCGTATATTTTTCCGGGGAAGCGCGTTTACCGAGCCGTTGCCTAGAAATGGCCAAGTCACAATATTTTAAGTTCCTTATTTAACGACAATATCAGTATCCAGACTATATAGCGTCGGCCAATGATTAATGGACATGGAGCTTTTGGTAAAATAAAAATTGGCAGGGGAAAGCGAAGGACTAGGAAAATACCAGCCACAGTGCCACATTTCCAATCACGAATCTAACATGACGTAATCTTGGATTGAATTTTTGGCTGTTCAGATGGGGAGCCGGTGACTCACCGTATGAATTATGGCACACCCAATAATAAATTCGGACGTAACGTGAATAATATTTAAATAATAACTTTTTTGCTTCTTATTTCGAAAAATTCTGTGCGCGAACGCAACATCCTACAGCAATATTAAGTTTCATTCTGCACAATGAGAGGCTTTGACAGGGAACCGACACAAGAAAGTAAGCAGAGCAAGAAGAGGAGATCCAGCGGCTGTTGGAAATCGACAAACCAATGCAGAATATCGATGTATTTATGCTACGAGTGAATATCTATAACGAAGTCGAGTGTATCCATGGTCCAGAGACGTAAGCTGAATAAGAAATCGCCTTTTATAGACAGGGATGCCTCAACGGTAGTGCTATACAAGTTATTGAGGTTCTGGAGGTAAGGGACTCGCTTACAGCACGTGAAGTGGGCCAATACTCCCTGTGCCTCTACCGAAAGCATCACCTCATGATTCCTCCACTTCCCCCATTCACTTCCGCCACTACGGTTTATGCAGTACAGTCATTCCAGAAACTACTGCTACGTTTCCTCCAGCTCTCCACTAAAACTCATATAAATTTCTGTGAAGAACTAACCGCCTAGAGACTGGCTACGGGCTGGATGACATAAGGGTCGGGGTTCGAATCCCGGTAGGGTCAAGAATTTTCTCTCCCCCACGTCGTCTAGACCGACTCTGGGGCCCATCCAGCATCTTATCCAATGGGTATAAGGGGGTAAATCGGCAGGAGCGTGACGCTGACCACTCAACTCCAGCTACTGCAGAAGTAAAGAGAAAGTGGATCTATACAGCCACTTCCCTATATATTTTCATGGCGTAGTGCTTCATTAGTTAAGGACAGGGACAAATTTACCTTCTACTAATCGCCTTATGCACTTTGATAGGCCGCGCCATAGCTCAAGTGGTTAGTCGCTGGCTTACCACCGCGGCGGCCTGGGTTCAATCCCGGGTCTGATCAAGTAGGATTTGTGGTGGACAAAGTGGCGCTGGGGCAGGTTTTCTCCAAGTACTTCGGTTTCCCCTGCCAATCTTCATTCCACCAATTGCTCCACAGTCACCCTCACCTATCATCTGGGGCTGGTACAATACGTCAGAAGTGGCCGCAGTACAAGGGACTTAGTCCCACCCCACTAGCAATAAAAAAAAAGTCCTTTCATACAAGAACTGCATAGAAGAAAGTCAAACAGTTTTTGTATTGTCGCGTGTGTATTCGTTGTCGCTGTAACGATTTTAATGAGCCGTTGACTAACAACGATACACATATGGACACAAAGGCTGATGGGGGAGATTTATGAAGTACGCCTTTTGAGGTGGCCTCAGGTGCTATGATATACATACCAAGTGTCATAAGAACTGTTTCAGGTACATAAAAGTTGACAGGGGGGATACACAGGCAGACAGAGAGCATGTTCATAGCATAAGCCTACTTTCATTTATTCCAAACAAGGCAAATGGGATAAAAATAGAATCTATGGCCCTGAAAAGGGCCACTCTTCTGTTCGCCTTTCCTATTGGCCCGGACCGGTTTCCCATTTCCGTCTACTTTGGCTCTGAATAACCATTGTGTTTGAAACCTGCCTAATATATTCGAACGAAGAGAAGGCGAGGTAAATGACACACCAGCTGCACCACTCTTGTATTAGAGTAGTGCCGTAGTGCGGCTGGAAGGATTAGGTAAATTGAAAAAGATCCACCTCATCGGGACTGGAACCCGCAAACTTCCAGTTTCTAGCATAATGCCTCGACCGACTACGGTACCGCGTGCCGACGAGGGCCCGGTACCGGGCCCCGGTCCGGCGGTTGAGAAACACTGGTCTGAGGCATGAAATGTCTTTGCGCGCTCGAACACTGCGATCTTAGGTTCCAATCCCTCCCAAGGCATGGATGTTTGCGTTTATTCCGTGCTGGTATTGTCCTCTGTAGGTAGAGGCCTTGCGACGGGCTGATCCCTCGTCCAAGGAGTCCTACGGACTGTCTTAGATTAAGAAACTGCGGTGAAATGAAGTGTTTCACGGATGCCCTATGTACCAAGTGAGAGCAACAGGAATAAAAAACAGATGAAAGAAGAGTGGCAATTTGAAACACGTACTCAATGCAAGTTTTATTTTCAGTCACTTCATTATTCAACCATTGAACGTAGATAAGATCCCTTAGCTGAATAAATGAAGCATTCAATATTTATTGTTGTAGTGTTTTTAGTATTATTATTATTACAGAAGGTAACTACTGGAAACACAAGTAACCCCGTTTCCTATTACCCAATAACAATTTAAAGGACTACAGACTTTTCAACATGACTAGAGAGGTGTATAAATTATTTAAGAAACATAAAACAGAAATTTAACAATAACGAAAGTTAACTTCCACTTTTCTTTATGTTATTGCTAAAGCGATTGTGAAATTCTATAGCAATTCCGATATAAAATTTTCATGAACGTTTGAAAGTCGTAACGGAGCGAATTGTAACTTTTATAATGGTGTCAAAGTTACACGAGAATGTAAATTGTTTTCATTTCATTAACTGTGTTTTATAAATCGCTTAACCTGAAACTTTAAGATGGAGTCTCCATTTTTAAGTCTTGCTTTTTTCCTCCAATGTCGATTATATTACCGGAATTTTCCTTGCTACTATTTAGCGTGATTATCCAGCACTGTAAAAACACAGAATACATAAATGTGTTGATAAAACTTACAGGATGGTCTCGTTTCAGATTCAATTTATTCAGCCATTGGCGCAACGTATCCTCAAGGGCCGCGCCATAGCTCAAGCTGTTAGTCGCTGGCTTCTCGCCGCGGCGGCCTGGGTCCGATCCCGGGTTTGGTCAAGTGGGATTTGTGGTGGACAAAGTGACGCTGGGGCAGGTGTTCTCCGAGTACTTCGGTTTCCCCTGCCAATCTTCACTCCACCAATTGCTCCACAATCACCCTCACCTACCATCTGGGGCTGGTACAATAGGCCAGAAGTGGACGCAGTACAAGGGACTTAGTCCCACCCCACTAGCAATAATAAAAAATAAAAACTATGCGTTACGTTCCCGCGATTGATACCACGTGGATGCGTAGCAACGACCGACAAATAACAAAAGGTAAGCGTCTTGTGTTCATAGATTTAATTTGAATGCGGTATGAAAACAACTGACCGCTCCACCTCATTATTGACTGCAACTGTAAAAACAGTTTTCTACGCGCGAATCGTCCATAAATTTTACCCCTCAGAAAAATATGTTGGGCTCAAAAATACAAGTGTACATGAATAGCGAAATATGAGCCTTGCAATTTCGCACCGAATATGGTGTGCTTTGGAAATCTCATTTGCATTCTTGACATCACATGACTCATTCATCTGTGTCCAATATAAATTCATCAAATATTCAAGCCAATTTGAATATTTCATCTCTCAGTGCTTGATTTTGGCATGAGAAATGATTACAACGAACGGTGCTTTTATTTCCTCTTTTTTTGTAGTTGGTCAGTATTGGCTGAATTCATTTGTTTGCTTTCTCAACAGCAATCACCGTGCAGTTCGTTAGAGCCAAGGCTTCATGTCTCAGAATACAGCCCTCTTCATAACCGCCGCTGGGAGAACTACAAATACCAGTGGAAACCTCTCCCGTACCCTTACAATGGTACTCTGATCCGATGGCAATGCTGCCTGTATCACATCGCTCCACTCACCGAGCTGTACTGTATTTTATATGTTCATATGTTATGTGTGTTGGTCCGTGCAGATGATGTGAATCTACTGGGAGATAACGTAGATTATCATAAAGAGCAACATACAAAGTTTAACTGACGCAAGTCAAGAGGTTGGTCTAGAAGTAAACACAGAGAAAACTAAGTACATGTCGCTGTCTCGTCACCAAAATGCAGGGCAAAATGATTACATAAAGATAGGAAACATGTTTTGAAAATGTGGCACAGTTCAGATACGGAACAACGATAACAGATCGAAACTTGATTCAGGAGGAAATTAAGAGGAGACTGAACTCCGGTAATGCTTGCTACCATTCAGTCCAGAACCTTTTGTCTTCTGGTCTGCTGTCCAAAAATATAAAAATTCGAATATAAAATACTATAGTTTTGCCTGTGGTTCTGTATGGGTGTGAAACTTTGTCTCTGTCATTAAGGGAGGAACACAGACTGAGGGTCTTTGAGAACAGGGTGTTGAGGAGAATATTTGGACCGAAGAGGGATGAAGTGACAGGAGGTTGGAGAAAACTATATAATGAGGAGCTTCATGTCTTGTACTCTTCTCCAAGTGTAATTAGAATGATCAAGTCAAGGATGAGGTGGACAGGGCTAGGGGAGAGGAGAAAAGCATATAGGATATTGGTGGGAAAGTCGGAAGCAATGAGACCACTGGGAAGACTAAGAAGAAGATGGGTGAAATATGAAAATGGATCTTAGAGACATATGATGGGATTGCATGGATTGGATTGATCTGGTTCAGTATTGGGACACGGTAATGAAACTTCGGGTTCCATAAAATTCTGGAAAGTTCTTGAGTAGTTGCACAATTGGCGACTTCTGAAGAATGGCTCAGCTCCATGAGTGAATGAGTGATGTTATGTGTGTTTGGGTGCACCAAGGGCACTATGAAAGACTGTATTTTTTTCTTTTTGTTGTTGCTAATTTAGATATCCTATTACACAGACCTGTGTTCGGAGTGTAGAAGATACTGGACGAAAAAAAGAAAGAGTGAGCATTGTTTGTCGGTCTGCATGAAATTCGGGGGTTGGTTTCATTACTTCTGTAGTTACAAATAATCACCACAGCGCATAGCAAAATGATACAGTTGACAGCCCGCGGTGACAGCGAGAGCTAGGGGCTGTGGGGAGTTACTATTTTATCCTCCACCGTCCCTGACGCTGAGGCCTACTAATTGATCCCATGTCGCATGAGGGCTCCTGTGATGTATCGAACTCAGAATGGTGTCGACATCAGTCTGTTTAGCTCTATGCGATTTCTCCTCCTCTGTTCTAGATGTAAGTATTGTGACGTGCTGCCTGAAAGCCGGACTATAGAACATCCATCGCTACGCAACGGACAATGAGAACTCATGCTACCTAGGAAACTGCCTACGCAACAGAGGTAGAATTGTTGAGTTCCCGTGGCAACGGATAGACCAGCTGACAGCGTAGGATATAAGTGAAGAAGAGTTCAGAGGACCAAGTCAGAACCCGTGTGGAGGTGGGGTCAGATACCTCCACCCGTGACCCTGCGAGTCGTAAGAGGCGACGAAAAGGGAAGTCTCAAATCTGAGACAGTAAAATATGATCCCGAGTCCCAAGTGACTCGGCCCGAGAAAGACTGCGCTGGCAAGGGACCAGCAACATATACAAAAGACAGACTAGTCCTCTCGTCAGAGAGGGCACCCCACAAAAGCAAGACCGTAGCTATCAAAAAGTAATAAATATCTACTCATGAGGCAAGACTGACTGACTGGCCGTCAGTCTCAATGTGACTTTGACTTTGACTTGACCAAGTCAGTTTAGATTCGACGAGAGGTAAAAAGTGAGTTCAGATGCAACGACCGATCCGAGAAGAACGAAGAATGAAGACGCTCCACCGAGAAGAGCGGTGTAAGAGTGTATAACAGTTGAAGAGGAAACGTCTGAAGGCATTATAACTCCAAGTGGCTATAATTTTGAGTGTAAACAAGCAATTGTCCAATAAACATATTCATCTAATCCGAGACACACATAAATTAATTGCCGCGTTGCCTAGGAAACACGCAACAGTGTGTATGCTAAGCATTACGTTAGGCCCCAAAACAGGAAGTTGGAGAGTATAGTGATTGAGGTGTGATCAGGACGACCAAGAGAATCGCGGATTGGTTCCAGCAGCGAAAATAGGTTTCTCTCTCTCCATCAATGGGCCCAAAATGGCTCTAGAGCCCATCCAGTCTTATATTCAAATAGATAAAGGGGCCCTTTCCCTGAATGTATACTGAGAGAAGCGTATACTGACAGAACTCCCTCTTTCCTCTAGCGCGGATATTAAAATTCTTGCATCTGTACCTCCACTTTTCAATACAGTTTTATGCTATGGCGATTAAATAAATACACGAACAAAGTTATCTTTACGTTATTTCTTTTTGCAAGATCGAGTAATAGTGAAATATATGTCACTGATCTAATGTTCTAATTGGTTGAAAACAAAAAAAAAACTCCTTGGCCTGTAGTCCGCAAGCGAACTATACCGACCGAGCTACCGCCGCTTGTTGGCGAAGTTAGTGCCAACTTTTGCGGATAGAGGGTGTCGCGTGGTCAGCGCAACGAATCCCAACGGACGTTAATCTCGGTTTTCTAGAACGGAGCAGCTATTTCCTTGAAATAGCTCCTCAGTTATCATCACGAGGCTGAGTGGAACCCGTCCCAGACCAACTACTTGTCAGAAAATTTTGTAGCGCCGAGAATCGAACCCGGGACCTCGGGATCTGTAGGCAGGAACTCTGACCACTAGAGAACAGGGGCGCTGTGTTAGTCCCTTACACCGCTTTCACTTCACCGTCTCAGTGCAACTTTGTCCGTACATTAAAATTCACACTTCGAATGGTCTTTGTCTCTTCTTGTTACGTATTTCACCCTACAAGTTTCGGCCTAACTGGCCCTCGCCGGGCGAATAAGATTGTATATGAAAACTGCTGTTCCGTTGTTACGTTGTTGTATCTTGCATTCTAAGACTAATGTAAAATGTTTATAAAATATATGAAGATATTTTATGCATTATCATGATGTAGTTACTTTTGTTGCGCACACATGTTGTCTGTCTGGTGTTTTTGCTGTGTTTGTTTCTTTCCTTTGCGCTGTGTTTAGCTACACACAGTTGTCACGTGATGGAGCGTGACTATAGACGGATTTTGGATTGATGATCGGATCCACACACATACAATTCAATTGACTTAACCCTTCCAGCTGCACTTGACACTGAGTTCTACTCAGCCTCTAACAGAAATGAGTACCATGAATCTTCTTGGGGGGTAAAAGGCAGCCGGTGCGTAAGGCTGACAACCTTACCGCCATCTGTGTCTAGAAAATGTGGGAGCCTTGATGTCTCACAGCCCTATGGTCCTCCACGGCTTGTTACAGGGATAGCTTGGTGGGGTGGGGGGGTTAGATGATGAACAATTGCGTTTGACATCAGACAGACAGACAACCTTTATGAAGAAGGGGAACGAGTGGTCACAATTCTGTTTCTTTAGGGTTAGTGTTCATTACTGCTATTCTTGCCCTGAAATCACACTCTTGTTTGTGTGATTTACTGTTAAAAGAAAATACAATATTAAATATTTTGCTCAGAGAAATGTAGTTAAAAGTGAAACAAGAGACGACCCTTTGAAGTGCAATGCTACAGGTTTTTTATTTCTCCCTTGTCAAATGATCCTATAATACACGTAATACTTATGAGACTTCTGCTGGAATCCGTGATTGCAGATTCTGTCTACATTTAGCTCTTTCTGCCACTTAACAATTCAACATGATTCTAAATTATTGTCGGAAACCCCTACAATAACTTAGAACCACTAATAACGTTTAGATATGACGTAACGGCCTACTTCATTATCTGATGTTGACGCGACTTCAATGAAGACACTTCGCGCAAATCTCTTTGTTTGTTTTCATATGAAGGCGGATTACAGTTACCACATACGCCGTGCATCACCCGGAGAAGCACTCACCATGAATGTCTATCAGAACTGTAGGGAAGCATGCAGTAATCTCTGGCACACTAATTGGTGCAGTCACTGACAAATCAGTTTAGCGTTCATGTGGCAATACAGCCGTCATGTGACCCGTCTAATGCGGTCACTTTCCTGACTAAACTCTGTGCGTCATCGGTGGCTGTAGCATCATTACGAGCTCTCTATATTATAATGTGACAGGTGGACCCACTGCATAGAGAAATGTCACTTCGTTGGTAACGCATTGTCAAGACATTGCGTGACAACCAGCGTCTATTGCTAGTCAACAGCGAGCAATTCTTAGGCAAAGAATATACCCACTAATGAATATTCTAGCTAACATGCAAAACAGAAACCTTCGAAAAGGTATTCTCTCAGCGGTACGCGAAGAGCTACTTAAGAGAGCAGAAAACAAGAGACCAGAACTGACAAATGAGAGACCCGACCTCTCGTCAGGGAGGGCGCCCCAAATGGACAGGCAGTAACTTTCATATAAGAAGAAATTTCTGTTCATGAGCCCCAGCTGGGGCTCGACACCAATGCAGACAGACTTACCGACCGTCAGTCGCATTGTGACTTTGACTCTGACTTGACTTTACTTGAGCAGAACAGTTCAGATCCGATGAGAGAGATAAGGGAAGAACCAGGAGCAAAGGCACTCCACCGAGAACAGCGGTGCAAGGGAATAGCCGCTGAAGAGGAAAAGCAGAGAGACAACAGACTAATCAGGTCGCTTCGTCCGAAAGGGCGTTATTTGAGAGTAAATGTAATTGAGAGTGTAAACGAGTAATTCTCAAAAAAAAATAGCGTCGTCTAAAGCCGCAATCCATTAATTACGTGTATTTGTCACGGAAACCCGGAAACGTGACAATAAGTTGGTTTTGATACCGCCGTGAAGTCTGGAGAAAGCCCGACGTCTCGGAGGAATATACCGACCACGCTGACAAATTTTCATGTTGGAAAATTAAGGTAAGGAGGCACCGGAAGTAGGAGGCAGACAAAGCCATTGGTTTATTTCTTGGCTTAATATTCGACCCTGAAAATGAAAGAAAATTTTTTTTTCCGAAAAAATCGGGATTTTTTCCAAACTACACGGTATTCCAATAAGAAATACAATAACCATATCGGATTCTACTTCTGTGATATTATGAGAACCAGCATCACCATTCCGGAGGTCTCTTTCCTCTCTAAGATTGTTTACTCAAGGAATGACGTATACTAAGAAATGTTTTAGGCCTGCAATCAAGGGCACCGGCACGGGGGAGAAAACCAAGCATCTCACCCCTGGATTTATGGGGGAAGTATCAAATTTATGGAATAAGGAAATGCAGTAAATATTGTGACGTGCGGCTTCGCGGAGCACTTCTCCATGGTAACACGAAATGCACTGTTGCTCCGCCGCGTTTTGATGGAACTGTTGCGAGACGTATCCATGGTAACGACTTCTAAACTGACGTCACTTTTGCAACGTAGACAGGCGTTTCCTGCATAGTAGAGATGTCGGTTTCGTGAACTGCTCGACTCGGTGTTCCCTATTCGGTACGCTAAGCAGATATAAAACAGAATACGAACACCACCTCCATGTGGACGCGGGTTCGAATACCTCCACCGTGACACTGCGAGTCGTAGGAGGCGACGAAAAGGGACTAGAAAAGATTAGAGAAGATAACACCACACGCTGCCAGAGAGAACAACGCACAAGCAAGGGCCACATTACAGAGTGCAAACGTAAAAAAAAACAACAGGCTAACAAAGAGAAAAACAAACTACTGAAACAAACCTTTTGGAATATCACATAGCTTTAAACAAGTGGATGATCCCCTTATGAGGTGGAATATGATTTCACGAAATATTTTAATAGAAAAAATTTTAATGAATTTTAAGTAATTATTTATATTATTTTAAGTGGACTGCAAAGCGGAAATTTAACGCACATTAAAGCAGTGTAAATTTTGGACGCATTGAAACTCCTGAGGATGGCCGTCTGTGGCCGAAACATGTTGTGTTAGTGTTAAATGGTGAATATTTTAATGACTGCTGCATTATTAACAGACTGTGATACACAGATGTTTAGTTAAGGATATGCAACAGGATGCTGAATTACAGAATCGGGAAGTATCAAATTTGAGACAGTAAAATATGATCGCGAGTCCCAAGGGACTCGGACCCAAGAAAGACTGCGTTGGTAAAGGCCAGCAGCATACACAAAAGACAGACCCGTCCTCTTGCCAGAGAGGGCGCCCCACGAAAACAATACTATAATTGTTTGCAATTGACAACTGATGGATAATTTCCAAAAAGTAAAAATAAAAAAACTCCGCGGTCTTTAGTCCGCAAGCGAACTATACCGGCCGAACAACTGCCGCTTGTCGGCAAAGTTAGTGTCAACTTTAGTGGATAGAGGGTGTCACGTGGTCAGCGCAACGAATTCCCACAGCCATTAATGTCGGTTTTCTAGGCTTCATTAAAATCGTACTAATCTTATTATTTTAATTTTATTAGATTCTTACTAATTTAGAACTACCTAGGGGAAACACTAAACAAATATTTAATTTGTTTAAAATATATATCACTTTCTGAAAGTATGTTGTATACCTCAATTCGTAACCCGAAATTTTCTAGAGGGGCTAATGGGTACTGTGACCTGGTAAGGCTGTAAGAGTGGCCATAACCTGTTCTAAAAGTATCGTGCCTGCATCTGTATCAAGACATTCTACCAAATTATACGGCATCACATTCGAGACCGTCGTATTATACGTTATCAAAACTATATTGATACTAACACAAACAGGATACAAGAACGGCAGAACAAGATTAGAAATACATATATACGTAAAATATACATTATTATGAGATAACTCATTTTGTCATATATAAGCCCTTATAAAATATACGTGCTATGTTTATGTAGAGGTCTCTTTTACGTCACAGAAACTAGAATGGAGACTCTAAGCATTCCTCTGTATATCAGAAATGTTGTTCCTCTGATACTCATACTACAATGTCTTCATTGATTTACCAGAATGTAAGTTACGAGATCCGTGATTAGTACGCCTGTCTCCCTTCTCATATTCGCACTGATGGGGAAATTGCTTCTCCAGTTTATGACAGAGAAACAGACAGACAGACAGATGCTACAAAAATTCCGGCAGTTGACGAGTGTTTTGTATGTGGGAGAAGAAAATGACAACCGTTTTTCTTTTCTTTGGCGCTACAGCCCCAATTTGGGCCTTGGCCTACCTCCATAAAACTCTCCGTTTCATTTCGGTTTACTAGATATTAGACATACGGTAGGGCTCCTTGGGCGGGTGATCAGCTCGTCGCAAGGCCTCTACCTGTACACAAACACAGAAAAAAGCACACATACACATAAAAACATTGAACATCCGTGCCTTGTGTGGGATTCAAACCCTCGATCCCGTTTCCGAGCGAGCGAAGATAGTGCATACCTTAGGGCGGCCGCACACCAACTGCGTCAAGACAAGCATCAAGACATGAGACAAAAGACCCAGTCTTGCTTCATTCGTGATTCGTCAGTATCATGACTCAGACCGGTGTGCAGCGGTTTTCATAATCTCATTCGTTTCAACTGTGCTCCTTTCTTTGCGTCATGTCGCAGATATCGTGTCTTGACTGTTACATGTCTTGCTGCATTCCGGTGTGCGGCCTACCTTAGACCGCTCGGCTACCGTGACCGGCTGACCTGTTTTAGTAGGAATGATTTATGTACTGGAAAAACCTGGAGCGTGTGCTAGTGATTTCTTAAGTGTACGGATATTAGCGATGGCTCTATGTTTACGTGGAATTGTAAGTTATGTGTTAAAGTGGCCAATATATTCAATATCCAATCAAAAAGCCCGTCCATATTTGTTTTAATTCACTTAGTGGGGGGTGGAGTCCAATTGGTCCCACTCGGCACGGCGGCCACTGACTGACCTATTGTAGCCTGTCCCGGATGATTATGATGATGGAGAATTTGGTGGAATGAAGATTGACAGGGGAAACCGGAGTACTTGGAGAAAACCCGCCCCAAAGCCACCACAAATCCCACTTGAGCAGACGCGGGATCGAACCCGGGCCGCCGCGGTGGAAAGCCATCGACTAACCGCTTGAGCTATGGAGCGGCCTCCGTCTATATTTACTCCATACTGTGTGACAATATAGCCGGTCACGGTAGCCGAGCGGTCTAAGGCATGTACTGTCTTCGCTCGCTGGGAAGCCGGGATCGTGGGTTCGGATCTGTTTCCTGTGAGGTACGAACTGAATTCTTATATATTATTCTTATACACTGCCGGTCACGGTAGCCGAGCGGTCTAAGGCATGCACTGTCTTCGCTCGCTCGGGAGCCGGGATCGTGGGTTCGAATCCCACTCAGGATATGGATGTTTGTGTGCGTTTTTCTGTATTTGTCTACAGGTAGAGAGACCTTGCGACGAGCTGATCACTCGCCCAACGTGTCCTACCGAAAGTGTAAGATCTAGAAAAACCGAAGTGAACGGAGAAGCTCATGGAGGTAGGCCTAGGCCCACTGGGGCTGTAGTGACAAGGAAAAGAAAAAAATGTGACAATATAATGGGCTATAATTTTCAATACTGTTTCGTATGGGTACGAACCCTGATCTCTCAACCTATACCATATATCCAGGGTTGGATTTGAGTTTCTCAAAACAGTGATCACGAACTGGAATATGACCCAATAAAGCCTTGTAGAAGTTCAATCGAAATTTCGGATGAATTCACTACCTTCATCTTCAGGGTAAAATTGTAAGCCGAGTAAAGCAGCAAGGAATTCGAATGTTTGTTGCTAAACATATACACTTCCCTAGAATTATCTAGCCTGAGTAGGGCCCTCTATTTATCAAATTACTAGAATGGCATTGGAGGGATTTCAGGACCACGGGAGATGAGTTCTGAAACTGTGGTTTTAAATTATAAAATGTCAAACTTCATGTTTTAAACCCGCGTCAAAATTAATTTTATCTAATGCGACGCAAAATGCCCCCCCCCAATCGTGGACAGGATATATTTAATTAAAACAGAATTACAGGTTTACGCAAGCCCATGATACCTGTATGCGTATTCTAACGGAAAGTCCACTCTCGTTAACGTACAATGAATTTTAATAAAATTGTGTACCTTGAAACCTAATACCGCCAAATCAAGTTACTCATATGAAAGGCAAATATATTTTTAATAATATTTTAAACTTCAATTCGTACCTCACAGGAAACACACCACGTCTCCACTATAATAACTCATATTTTAATTTTGCGCAGGACGTTAACAGCTGTTTATCCAGATAAACATACAAAACACATCAGTACATTGGGTCTGAGTTTCTCACAGAGGTGGTTATTGACAGCTCTAACTTCCGGGATGTAAAGCAATGCAATCCACTGAAATTCAACCGACGTTTCAGAGAAAAATGTGTTTATTTTCGGGATTTTAGGGTAATGAAACAAGAAACCAGCTTGAATGCACTCAGAGCATTTTCCCTGACAATAGAACTCTTTCAAACAATTTTGTTCTTGTAAGATTTGAGGATTTCAAGGCGGTGACTATGAAGAAAGCAGTCATCTGGGATTTGGCACCGTGTATATGTGGTGTTAACCGACGTTTCGGAGGAACGTATCGCCTCCATCTTCAGAGTAGAAGAAAAAATATAAGAAATCCGCAAGCGAAGAGACCGTGAGACGTCGGTTAACAGCACATACGAGGGGGGACCCAAAAATAACCGGAATTTATTTCTGTTATTTTTTATTTTTGCATTTTTATTGAACTGTATATTAGTCCCCTTCAAAGTATTGTCCATGTGCATTAATGCACTCGTATACACGGTGCCAAATCCCAGGAGACTGCTTTCTTCAATGTTGTTCTTAACTGAATAAATGGCAAGCTACCACAGTTCGACACCCGGCATCAGCAGGGACTTTTCAATGGGGCTCAGACGATGGCACTATCCTACACGAGAAGAACGCGAGACAATTAACCAAACCCAGCCCGCGTGTATTATGAGTATGCAACTGAAAACATTTGCATGAGTTTTGACAATGCTTAGTATTGTCTCTAACACATAGATGCTCATTGCATCTTTAAATAAACAGTGGAAAGATAAAGGTAGACCAGATCTGCCCATTATCTGCCTCGCCTTGTCTTTGTTGGAGGAAATAAAGGCAAAATTCTATGCGAATCAACTTTAGCTCTTCCTGTGGCTTGTGTTACGCCTACGAAATTGAAATACGCGGGCCTGCTCTTCCTTTCGTGGTCATGTTTGAGATCATTTAAGTAAATTTGGTCAATAAACAAAGAGAAGTAAAGAAATGTAAGAAAAAGCAGAAGGTAAGAGGTAAAAAAGGTAAATTTGTCTCGGTGCTTAACTAATTAAATGCTACGCCATGAAGGCGTATGGAGGAGTTGATGTATAGCTCCACACATTCTTTACCTCGGCACTATTTGGAGTTGAGTGGTGAGCTTCACGTCCCGGCCGCTTTACTTCCGGGAAAACATCCCCCGGTATCCATTGGATAGAAGGTTAGGTGGGCCCCAGGGCCGGTCTGGATGACATGGAGAGGGGAAAATATATTGCCTTTACCGGGACTCGAATTCGGATCTCTCAATTTTTCTTTTAATTCATCTTCTCTAAAAACCACGATTTCTTTGCAGCATTTGAGCGGTGGTTATAAAGAATTCTATCTTCATGCATATAACGTCGTGTAGTTCGTTGAATGTCAACGGAAATTCCGTTGAAATTTGAATATCAACGGA
This sequence comes from Cryptotermes secundus, assembly GCF_002891405.2. Taxonomy (NCBI): domain Eukaryota; kingdom Metazoa; phylum Arthropoda; class Insecta; order Blattodea; family Kalotermitidae; genus Cryptotermes; species Cryptotermes secundus. Next base: position 461,217 of record NW_019724591.1, on the reverse strand, counting down.
AATATCCTTTGAAATTTGAATATCAACGGGCTACACAGCGTTTTATCCCAGGAGATTGAACTCTTCGCATTTTTCTTTTCAGTTATTTATCTGCATAGAAAATCCTGTAGTCGTGTAATTCAATTTGCAAATTGAGATATATATTACAGTTTACAAATCTGACCAGAAAGAACTGATCGTCCGCAAATAGCATGATAATAAAATTTATTTTTATATTTCATGACCTCAAAAATGAAAATGATAAAACTTGGGAACATTGATGACTGAAATCAGTATGGCCTATGGGGACAGACAAATGCACCGAAAGCAGGAACCGTTTGTGACAGGTAATTTCCATGAATCTGGAAACTGAAAACAGCCGTGGATCGAAAGACACAGCCATTTAGTCACATGCTTTGCGCGCAGCATACTTTTTATATTTAGTAATTTGTAAAAGAATGGTCGCTTAACATGTTTCTTTCCGTGAGCTGTGCTGACGTTTCGAAACAGTTGCATGGAGCTCGTGAGCCCCAATTCGGCTCCATATGCACATAAAAATAAAGTTTCCCTTATTTTTAATTAATTAATAACCACGCCATAAACACATATGAGGGAATGGAGGTACATCTCCACCGCTCTTCACCTCGGAACTAGATGGAGGTGAGTGGTCAGTTTCACTCTCCGGCTGATTTTCCCCCAAGGAAAAACATTTCTATACCCATTGTACAGGAGACTGGGTGGGCTCCAGACCCGGTCTTGATGCTGTGGAAAAATAAATGTCTCTTGTCATTACCGGGAATAGAACCCCGGTATTCCATACTATCTAAAAAACATGAAAATATAGCCAGTGAGTATGAACAATACATAAAACGATGGAATGGGGAAAATGGTTAGTCAAAAAAGTCATATGTACGCATTTATCCTGCGAAAATCATTTGGTTTCACAATTTCCAAGTCCCTAAAGGACTCCCCTCTATAACTAAGAGAGCATAAGTTTGTAACATCTGACTGATAATTCTGACGCTGTGTACGACATGAAAATTCAATTCACCACTGCTCCTCTCCGCCATTTCCTCAAAAATTTATGTTGCGTAGTCAGTCTGCTCTTAGCCGCAATGTTGTTAAAATTACTTAGCAGTGCAAGTGTTTCGAAATTTTTCCCCTCATTGCGTGCTGACAAGGCAACATTTCTCCTAAGGACTACACTGTACCGTTCATCTCTCTTCGCACACAGCAACGTTTCCTGCTGCAATACAAACTTCCATACAAGCATTGTAATCCCTGCTTTCACTGGCATGAGTATGTGTGAATTGATGGATACATGCTTTCACGATCGTTAGTAGCTTATGTCACGTCTCTTCATCTACTTCTTCAAATTTCTCACGCGCATATATCGGCAAATCTGTCTGGCTTGGACTATACACAAGAAAAAATTACAGATGGATATCTCCGATCTCTGGAGTGACGCTTAAAAGGCAAATTTAGGGGGGGGGGGAATAGTGTAATGTACACACTGATAGCATAACAAAATTGCTTCATGCTTCGGGTATAATATAAACGGTTTTCGTCATGATCAATTAAGCACCATTAGATTGGGAAGCGGAGGTATAGCTCCACGTATTTAACTTCAGCGTTGGATGGAAGAAAGTGTCAAATCCACACCTTATTCCGGGGGAAAAAATATCAGGGTAACATTTGACAGGAGGCTAGATAGGCTTCAGGGGAGGCCCAGACACAGTGGTGGAAAGAGAAATCATTACCCACACCAGTAATAAAAACCAAAACAGGTGTTCACATGGGATTTATAAAATGGATACGGAAGAAAGGAAGTAATAATCTTTTGCGTGATGACCCTTAAGAGATAAGAAAATAGAATACCCACAAGGACTATTTTTTGCTGGGGGGGGTATCATAGAATAAATGTCTCACTCTGGTGGTAACAATCCGCAACATTTCTAGGCCTCTTGCCTCTGTGACTTAAAAATCTTCACACAACTGACCTTGGTCTGGCAACCTGGGAGTAGTAGCGGTCAAGCTCCTGCAGATACTTGAGGGTGTCCGCCATGGCTGCCAACTGATCAGGGTCCGTGGGTTTGGCCGACACGCTGGGAGTAAGGCTGGGTATGAGGACCAGCGCGCAGCCCAACAGAAGAAGACAGTACAGGGAGCTCTGCATCTCGAAGCACGTGATCTGTAACGATTAAACTACGGTCAGTGGTGAAGGAATCGGTCGAATTTGGGTGTGAGGTTATTGGGGGGGGGGAGGTATTTAAAGATAATATCAATATCTAGACTCTGTATTCGAACGGTGGCATGAATTATAAATAGGTAATTGAAAACGAAATTGTACCTGGTCTAACTGAGGTATTGCCCTTGAATTTGTCCGGAGAGACTGAGTAGAATTATTAGAACTGTCAAAGATAGTTTGTGTCCCAGCCGAGATTCGAAGCAAGCACCACGTACCTACGTCTTGGCCTTCCCAATTGTCTCTTACCTTCTGACTTCCTCAAAAAATCCTATATGCATTCCTCCTCGCCCCCATTCGTGCTACATGCCCTGCCCATCTCATCCTCCTTGACTTTATTATTCTAAATATACTTGAAGAAGTATAAAATAAAATAAGGTGAGATGGACAGGTGAACAGAGAAGTTCATGGAGGTAGGCCTAGACCCACTGGGACTGTAGTGCCAAGGGGGGGGGGAAGAAAGAGATGAACAGGACATTTAGCAAGGACTTGGAGAAAGAAATATATAATGTGTTTTGATAGGAAAAGGAAATCACTAGAAATATGTAGACATAGGTTGATATTAAAATGGGATGAGGCCTTATGGACTCTATTCGTCTGGAACAGGGTGATCCTTATTCTGAGATTTTAGTTTTTTAAATTTTTTAAAATACAAATAATTTATATTTCATTCACATTTAAGTCTCATATTTCGGGAAATTGGTAAATAGGTAAATAGTCATAATGCAATTGAAGCTTTGGAAACACGTTTCATGCAAATTAACTACAGCTTATTAAATATATTACGTAAGTATTCGATTATTTCTAAACTGTATTGTGCATGCAGGCTCCATATTTATGAAGCGCTCTCTTACGGACGTATGTTTTGGAATTATATTAAAACAGAAATATTTCTTTCAGGGTTTTGGAGAGAATTCAGACTGCCGTTAATTTCCGCTTCCTTTCTTGCATTTCCTGTTTCCACACTGTGGTCAAGTTAACACGCTGTGACAAGCAGTTTTACGTGAAATACAAAGTTCACAAGAAACAGCGTGCTGGGGGATTTGAGGAAATGTTATGCTCATGTAAACGTGAGCGTCCACACCGCTTGAATTAATGACAAACGCAGATGAGCAGTTCCTGTCGACATGCTCACCTCAAGCGTCCAGAATTCCAACACAGGAGATTGAGCTTACCTCGACGTTCTGAAGCACGAATTTCTTCGTAAAAATATTTAAATATTCAATTCGTACCTCACAGTAAACACGCTACATCTGCTTTCGAAAGAACAACCGGGTAATGCTGCTTAGGGAAATAGCCAATGCTAATGTTTTTTTTTCAGAGAATCGTGTGAAACATGCATTGTGTGGCGCAAAAAGAAAGAGTTCTATTATTAATATTAAGCATGTGGTACAAATAAACTATCTATCTATCTATTTACGGCTCTAGAGCCCTTTGTTGGACCTTGGCCGCTTTTCAGTTTCCTGATCACTTACACAGTCAGTAGGCCTCCTTGGACGGGGGATCAGCCCGTCGCAAGGAAGCTACCTGCACACAGGACAACACAAACACAGAACAGACGCACACAGACATCCATGCCTCCAGTGGGTTTCGAACCCACGATGCCAGTGTTTGAGCAGCACTGATCGGCACATACGTGTATAATAACCATTACGTTTTAAAGTGTCAATACTCGGTGTAACATCTGCACCATGAATTTTCAATATGGTGATCAGCGCAATAAGTTTAAAAGAGTTTTTCAGATAATTATAATTTTGATTGATTAATTCTTTGCTTACATAATGTCACTGTGAGTTTTCAACCCATCGCTATGGTAACTACGAAGTGTAGGTGTTCTGGGATGTAATGACGTGTAGTCTGGTGTAAGTTTACTGACGTTTCGAAGGAGAGTATTGCCTCAACCTTCATGATCGTAGAAGCAACAGAAGCAATAAGTAATTAATCAAGGAGAACGGTGATTCTGTCAGCAGTCTGCTTGAATTCTTACTATTTTCCTCATTTTACTCTTCTACTGTGAAGATTGAGGCCGTGAATTCCTCCGAAACGTGGAATAAATTCTGCTACATTTCGCGGGGTCACATCTCAGACGATAAAACTCTTTGTATAACGTGGTTGTTTTTTTTTCAGATATGGTCATATCTTACGCGGTAACTGCCTTATAAAAGAAGTTATTGAAGGAAAGATAGAGGGGCGGACAGAAGTGACCAGAAGATGCTGGATGACCTTGGGGACAGAAGAGGAAATTTAATTTCAAGGAGAAAGCTCTAGATCGCATGACGTGGAGGAACTGTTTTGGGAGAGACTGGGGACCTGTCGTCTGAGAGATTACTGATGAATGAATGAATCGTAATATCAGTTTGAACGGCTCATGGCTGATAAGGAATTATGGATAGAGGCAGGAGTAGTAATAGTGAATTTTTAAGGTAAAATTCAGGTACAATTTCTTTATCAAAGTCCGTCACAACACAACAATCTCTATTCCCTACAGAACTGACAAATACATTGTTAGATGAGGCACCGACTAAACAATTAACGTCAGAACTATACTACATCTATACCACTGGCCTCCAAGCAGTGTATTACATGTATACAAGTCTGAATATACAGCTATATGTCCGCGGGAATATAACAAATTGCAACAAACTGACTTGGTGATATAGAATATCACATGAAGAGTTTTAACTTTATTCTATGCCATAACTTTCGTTTTAATAAGTTTGTAGTTCATTGTATTTTTACGCCATGTATTTTATAATGTAACAGTTCAGCAGTGTGTGAATATGGTGATCATGTGTTTACCTGATGATGGCTTTAAAAGCCAAAACATGTAGCCAAGCTAAGTTTAACCTTGACCATTATGTTGTTGTGTGCTGGCTTCCCGCCGTGGCGGCCCGAGTTCGAGCCAGGGTCTGGTCAAGTGGGATTTGTGGTGAACAAAGTGACGCTGGGGCAGGTTTTCTCCGAGTACTTCGGTTTCCCCTGCCAATCTTCATTCCACCAATTGCTCCACAATCATCCTCACCTATCATCTGGGACTGGTACAACAGGCCAGAAGTGGCCGCAGTACAAGGGACTCAGTCCCACCCCACTAGCAATAAAGAAATATATTGTTGTTTTACGACGGATTCGAATAAAGAATTGAATACAATAACACAACAGGATGCATGAAATGAAAATTAAAATTCAGGTATTTTCTTGGAGTGAATGGGGAAAACCACGAACTACATCGGCCATGATTACCGATAGTGTGGGAAAGAGTGGAATTTGATACATTCTGGATACAAAACTATAGCCTTTAGTGCTATAACTTCGGCTCCTTTCAAGTGATACTGAAAATACTTGTACTTTTTATGAACAGAGCGCATTCGCCCGATCTGGGTTTATTTCCGTGACTTAAGGGTCATTCAAGAGGGAATTTGAAGGTCTACTTCCACCTGACAGTAAAATGCGAAGAGTGGTAACCCCCGTGAGCGAACTTAACCTCTTTGCAATACAACGATCGTCTTGTGTTCGGAACGTTGTACAGTTTAATTTATTTAACAACGTTGTAGTAATTCAAACTATATACAGAATGTCCCAGGAGGAAAGTTCAATATTCTGTGAGGTCATAGTATCGGTCATTCTAAGCAGAAAATTGTACATGTACATATGTTCTATTCCGAACGGTTTCCGAGACAGAGCTATTTCACTGTACACTGTAGAGACGAGCAACACGCCATGCCCCAACACGAGTTGTAAAGTGCATTGTTGTTGACGGTGGATTTTTCTAAAATGTGTTATATCAGGTAAATTTTACCAACTTTGTCACTTGGACAATAAATACCGCGACTGTGGTCTGGTGGTCAGAGTTACTGGCTACAGATCCAGAAGTCCCGGGTTCGATTCCCGGCGCTACCAGATTTTCTGATAAGTAGTGGGTCTGGAAAGGGGTCCACTCAGCCTCGTGAGGATAATTGAGGAGCTATTTCAAGGAAATAGTGGCTCCGGTCTAGAAAATCGAAATTAACGGCCGTGGGGATTCGTTACGCTGACCACACGACACTCTCTATCAGCTAAAGTTGGCACTAACTTCGCCGACAAACGGCAGTCGCTCGGTCGGTATAGTTCGCTTGCGGACTACAGGCCATTGAGTTTGTTTTTATTTATTAGAAACAGTACGTAATATCTCCCTCATCAACAACTTTGGAGCTGTAAAGTGAAATAGCTGTATCTTGGAAACAGCTCGGAAGAGGACACGTGTACATACACATCATTTTGCTTGGAATGACCGATACTGTGACCTCTCAGAACATTGAGCCCCTAGGCTATGCAACGAGGATCTCACGCAACTAGAATTAGAATTGAGTTGACTCTCCGGAGTTGGCAGTTGGCAGAATAATTAAGAAGAGATGGAAAGAAAGGAATTAGGCTGTGCAAAGAAAACTTCATAGTGTGATTTGAAGTTACAGTGAGACCGTTATAAATCCGTTGCCAGGATACGACTACTGAAGACGGAGAACTCTAATGTGTTTGCAGCAGTGAACTGTCAAATATGTAGATCAGCGGTAGCGCTGTAATTATGTGTAGTTTCGAGTGCTGTGTATAAGATGTAGGGGGCACGCGGTAGCATAGTTGGTTGAGGCACTGTGCTACAAGCCGGAAGGTCGCGGGTTCAAGTCCCGATGAGGTCATTATATTTTTTTAAGTGACCTAATCCTTCCGGCCGCACTATGGCCCTGGGGTCGACTCAGCCTCTAACAGAAATGAGTACCAGGAATTAATTAAATAATTTTCCTGGTGAGTAAAGCGCGGCCGGCGCGTAAGCCTGACAACCTGACAGCTGACTGTCTAGAAAATGTAGGAACCTCAACATCTCACAACCCTATGGGCCTCCGCGGCGTGATACAGGGCTACCTTTATTTATTTTTTATTTTTTATATACTGATTTTGTAGATATATTTACGATCTTTCTCAGCACCAAATTCGTAACACCCAGCTTCGTAACTAACTGAAACGTTTGTTTCCAATTCCCGTTTGCTTTCGGCTACTTTACGCAGAGAGAGAACTTCTTCCCGAGTCAGGACTGCCCGCTCAATGGCTCATCAGTTAACATTCCAGGTTCTTCATTAAATGGATTTAATTCTTCTTCCACCTCTGAAGTTTGCACTGCTGTCAATATTGTGTTACCAATGGCATGGAATTGTAATAAACATATATAAAGGGTGTATTCCAGTAATAAGTGGGAGAGTCAGTATATACGTCACAAATGGAAGTAAAACAGCTGTAATGGACGTAATAGATTTTCTCTCTATATCACTAGGTAGTAGCACAGTCAAGCGTAATGACAGTCTAGGTAGCAGAAGCGCATGCGCATGTTCAGAGGCTGGTTTCAGTAGTCAAAATGGCGACCGTGATTCAGGGTCACACTATAGCAGAGTAGCGTTCTGTTTGCGTTTCTTGTGAGCAAAAGAACTTAGTGTGAAGGGTATTCACAAAGAAATGTTTCCTGTTTACGGTGGGAAGTGTCCGGAAATAAATGTTTTTCAGGTTCGAATATCACATGTTTTTAGTTTTATAACAATTTGTGACCTATTTACTGTCTCTCCCCGTAAGATAGTCATACCGAGTTTCATGAGGATCCAAGGATATGGAAGGAGGAGGTCGTGGTCTGATGCAACACATTAATTCGTCATTTATCCACAGACTGAGGAAAACCATAAAAACTTAACCTCAGAAAAATTCACATCATGTACCTACAGAGAATATCGCTGTTCCACGTCCTCTTTGCGAAATGTTGACTTCCTCGACAGAAGAAACAGATGACAGATGATAGATTTGCAACTGAGTGGTAGACAGAATAAAAGTATTTTCTGTATTCGGAAATATCCCGATGACATTTCTACAAATAATGGCAAACAATTTTAATTTGCATTTGTGTTTTATAAACAAAAATTCGTGCATTTTTTGGAAGACCTGTTTTGAATGAGGTTGGGGCCAGACATTTGAAAAACCATATATTGTTACGTTCCTATTTATGTATTCGTTAAAATCCGTTAAATTAGGTTTACGGAGATTTCAAATTTACGAATCAACATATATTTAATGGATTACGCGGTTTTATGCCAAATGAAATACACATGGAAAAAAATATTTCATTGTTGTTTTGTGTACGATAAATTCTCGGCGCAATGTTTTGGAGAGAAACGAATTCAGGAATTCCTGTCCTTTATTTATGGTGTGAAATACGACACAATTTCGTCAGCGAGTACTAAATACTTTATAATGGTCGGTTCATGTTATGAGATTTAACATACATATATATAATTTTTCCCATCACATATCTAATAATCTTTCCTAATTATTCCACAATGAGCCATATTTTTCGGCATATATTGGTCACGTTAAGGCCGTAAATTATCTTAATATCTTATCTTATCTTAAAAGATATACATGTAACATTCATATAATTTAGTCTAACAGGTCACTTCTTTTTTAGTTGAAAATTACAATTCAAAATTATTTTTACATTTAGCTATTATAAATAAAAACAATGCGAGAACACAGAAAAATGCATATGTTGTGTGACCGGAAAATTTTGTGTGTCTCGAGTGATGGTTATTTACAGTCAGCAAACTTTTTTCGTAAAGAATTATTTGCCGGTATTCTACTGAACAGAAATAAAAACATAAAAATAAAAATTGAAAAATACAATATACCGGCAGATGTGCCGCTTTTGGACAAGTTTAACGCTATGCATCAGTTATTTAATAGTGTAGCAGTGAGGACCGGCTGAAAAGAAGATCTCGAATTTTAAGAGTATGTAACCGGATAATAAAATATTTTTAAATAAATTTATTTGTAGGAGGAATGACGTTTTCATTATTTTTCATAAATCGAATACAAGCTTAATTTCTGCATGCTAAGAGCATACGTTTTTTCTTCTTAAGTCTGAAAGTAAAAGTTCATTATTTTTAAAAATGATTGGAGGATTCGCAGTAAATGTGACAGCAACATTTGTTGGCTCTTCTTAAATTTAGGGGCAAATCATTTATTGCCATATCCATGGGGCTAAATCCCTCTTGAGAAACAAAAATCCTGACCTAACGAAATTCTCAGCATTTTATGGAACCAAAAATTTCATTATCATATTCAGAAGGGTTCATCCGTCGTCCCTATCCTGAGCCATATGCATCCAGCACGGTCTCTCCCATCATATTCGTTTAATATCTATTTTAATAGCATTCTCCCATACATGTCTATCTCTCCTCCGTGCTACAAGACCAGCCTCTCATCTCCGTGGTCTGATTATCCTAATAATATTTTGTGAATAATAAGAATTACGGAAATCATCATTAACCTGTTTCATCTAACTTCCTGTCAGTTAGCTTTAGGTCATAATATTATCCTCAGGACCCTGTTCTCAAATATCATCAGTCCACGTTCTTCCCTTAAAGTGTAAGCCCAAGTTTCACGTCCATATCAAATTATAGGTAAATTATAGTATTGCATATTTAAATGTTTATGTCTTTAGAAAAAGTCGAGAAAACAAAAGACTTTGAAATAAACCTGTTTTTTCCCCATAAAACCCACAATTTTTAGTCGTTTAAAATATTCCGTTTAATAGCCTCGGCATTTTAAAAAGGAAATCCAAGGAGCTAAAGATTATTCATTGTTCTCAATTTTATTACAAATATAATCCATGTTTAAATAATACATACTTATGGAGCTGAGCCCTTCTTGAGGAGCCGCCAATTCTGCAGCTACTTAAGAATTTCCCAGCATTTTATGGAACACGAAGGTTCATTACCGTGTTCACAAGAGCCCTACACTGGTCTCTATCCTGCGCTAGATCAATCCAATCAATACAATTCCATCCTGTCTCTCTAAGATCCATTTTAATATAGTCCACCCACCTACGCCTTGTTCTTCGCAGTGGTCTCTTTCCTTATACCTTTCCCACCAGTATCCTATATGCATTCGTCTTCCCCATTCGTGCTACATGCCCTGCCCCCCTCATCCTCCTTGACTTGATCATTCTAATTATACTCGGAGAAGAGTACAAGTTATGAAGCTCCTCATTATGCAGTTTTCTCCAACCTCCTGTCTCTTCATCTCTCTTCGGTCCTAATATTCTCCTCAACACCCTGTTCTCAAACATCCTCAGTCTATGTTCCTCCCTTAATGCCAGAGACCAAGTTTCACACCCATTCAGAACAACAGGCGAAATTATAGTTTTGTATATTTTAATATTATGTGTTTTGGACAACAGACGAGACGACAAAAGGTTCTGGACTGAACAGCAGCAAGCATTACCCGAGTTCAGTCTCCTCTTATTTTCCTCCTGAATCATGTTTTCGTTTGTTATAGTCGTTCCCAAATATCTGAACTGTGCCACATTTTCAAAACATCTGTTTCCTATCTTCATGCAATGACTTTGTCCTGCATTTTGGTGACGAGACAGCAATATATACTTAGCTTAAATACTGTTTTCACTAAATCCGGAAGAAAAAGAAAAGAAACGCTCAAATATTACTCACGGAAACCTGCAGACGTATTGAAATGTGGACCGAACACCAAGTCCTACCTTTCTCCTCAGAAGTGAAGCGTAGGTGACAGAATCAAGAGACGACCGGCAAGCTGCGTCGTCGTGTTGCTAGCGCTCAGGCAACAATATCCGTCGTGTGGCATCGGGACGAGCGTTGCTTCCGCCTTATATATGGTTTATACACACAGCACAGTGCAGTAGCATTCCGCTTTTCCCGCCCCCGTCTTCGACGTCGTGACGTCATTAGAGGTCCAGCCTATGAGAGGACACCTTCTCCACGCGTTAACCTGGCACCCACATTAAATTACAGGACTGCGGGCCAGTTACAAAAATTGAGACGAATGCTCTAAAGAGAGCATACTCGTAAGTCTCCTTGTGAAATGTACAATGACTGTTTTCTCTTAAAGGGCTAAGTATACGAAGAATGAGGTTTATGGCCAATGAGAAATGTTGTGTAAGGAAGGAATTACCTCTGTTACAGTTTTATTTACAGACGTAATTCAGAAGGCGGGAGAAAGATGCGGAAATTACAAAGATGCGAGTCCAAAGTATTAATGTTCTATACAAACACTTTATTGCCCGTAGATTCTAAAGGGTTCTGACGACAAAAATATGTAAAGCTATCCCTGTAACAGGCCGTGGAGGCCCATAGGGTTGTGAGACTTTGAGGGTCCCACATTTTCTAGACAATGGCCTCACAGATGGCGATAAGGTTGTCAGCCTTACGTGTCGGCCGCCCTTTACTCCCAGGAAGATTGCTGATATTCATTTCTGTTAGAGGCTAAGTCGACCCCAGGGCCATATTGCGGCTGGAAGGATTAGGTTAATAGAAAAAATTCAGTGACCTCATCGGGACTTGAACTCGTGACCTTCCGGTTTGCAGCATAGTGCCTCAACCAACTACGCTATCGCGTGCCCCAAACAAGTGTTCTGACGATGGTGTATAATACTCAGAATTGCCTTTGTCCATCGTCCGTTATTCTAGAAAGTAGAAAACATAACTTTTCGGAAACTGGATCTGTTTCTGTCCTCAGGTCAGTGGGTAGGGAAGACACACACTTAGTTGCGTCACTTAGAAAGAGATGTCCAGTGACTGGGGTTAGCTAGCTATGAAGATAAGCCGGGTGTATGAGACATATAAATAAAAGCATCTTAGTCGATAGCTTGCGTATTGACCGATCAGGGATATGTGTAAATGAATGTTTACACCTTGCTACTCTGCATATTGTGATGTACCATACAAATAAAGGCACTATAATTACCACGACCACGTACGTCTGGGACAGGAAGAAAAATCCAGGAAGCAATATTTATAAATGTGTGAAAATGAAGGTATATAAAACAAAATTTGCTGCAACTTCTTTATGTACTCGTACTTAAGCCGGCCATACACACGTTTTCTTGCTCCTCACTTTTCCTGCTCGCTGACTGCAAGACGGCACTAGACAAGTGGCCGTGGCTCGGTCGGTATATTTCGCTTGCGGACTACAGGCCACAGAGTTTGTTTTGTGTTTGTTTTTACGGCAAGACGGAGAGCTCGCACGAAGGCTATCACGGATAGCACTTTGTCGTACTGCCAACTGCTCGAAGCAAACATGTCAGACGAACGTAAAAAACAAAGTTCAAGAATTATTGCTTCATATATATCGATGTTCAATGTCCACTAAAATCAGACTGGATGATAACTTCTCAATTTAGTACATGTTCAGTCCACAGTGGCCGCGCGGTCTGAGGCATGAACTGCCTTAGCTCGCTCGAACGCTGGGGTCGTGGGTTTTAATCCTACTCAAGACATGGATGTCTGTGTGTACGTTTATTCTGTGTTTGTTTTGGTCTCTGTGTTAGGTACAGACCTTGAGCGGCCTCCGTAGTCTAGGGGTAACTTTCCCAGCTCATGACTCAAGGTACGCGGAGGTCGTGGAATTTTTAATGGCGGAAAAATTCAGGGAAGAAGTCCATCGGGAGGGACTTTAAGCCATGGGTCCCGTCTCGTAGATTTACGGCACGTAAAAGATCCTCATGTCTCTAGGAGACCTCTGAGAAAAAATGGCAACAAGTTTCCCGCCCAAGTAGTTTCCAATGCCTCTGGTAGATGGGGGAAATATCAGGTACCGAGGGCCGACCTCGTTGGCTGAACGGGGCTGATAGCACGCACCAGTACCGGTAGGGTATGGCGACAGTAGAAATTAAAGGGGGACGCACAATGGACCAATAACTGTTCTAAGTGCATGGGGAAACCCACAACCTCTAATAATAATAATAATAATAATAATAATAGGTACAGGCCTTGCGACGGCGTGATCACTCGTCCAAGGTGCCTGCCGCCTGTGCAAAAACAGATTACGAAACTGAAGAAAAGGTCAGGGTCAAACACAGGGCTGTAAAGCCATTGCTAAATGACTGAATTTACAAAATGCGCTAAGGTATTCTTTTCCGAATATTATCGTTGCTCTGATCTACGTCTCCTTTGAGAAATGTGCTGTTATGCTTAACTGAGGTGAAGATTCAAACTAGGGTCTTCAGGGTCATGACAACATTTACATTGAGGGGGGGTCGAGTTTTCGAGTATCGTAGGTTTTATAACGTTCTAGTGTAAGATATTGGATGTTTTTATTGCTAGTGGGGTGGGACTAAGTCCCTTGTACTGCGGCCACTACTGGTCTATTGTACCAGCCCCAGATGATAGGTGAGGGTGATTGTGGAGCAATTGGTGGAATGAAGATTGGCAGGGGAATCCGAAGTACTAGGAGAACACCTGCCGCAGCGCCACTTTGTCCACCACAAATCTCACTTGACATGACTCGGGATCGAACCCGGGCCGCCGCAGAGGGAAGCCAGCGAGTAACCGCTTGAGCTATGGCGCGGCCAAGGATAATTGATAGTACATCTCATAACGTTGAAGGGGAAGATAATTGATAAATGATAAATTCAGGTGCTATCACTGCATTCGTCCGGAGGGCACGAACAATCTCAGAATAGAATGTCTTCCGGAAATGGATTCGAATCGGGTATAGTTAGTTAGTTAGTTAGTTAGTTGGAGAGGGTGCGTTTCCCCATGCACTTATACCTGCATTCGTCCATTGTGCTTCCCTATATGATTTCTACCAGTCTCTATATCCTACCGGTATTGGTACTTACCATCAGTCCCGCGCAGCCAGCGAGACCGGCTCTACTGGCTGAGAGGTATCTATAATGCTTCCCCCATCTACCAGAGGTATTAGAGACTGCTGTTAGGCGGGAAACGTCCGCAATTTGGCTCAGTGACCTCCTTTGGAGATATGAGGTTCTTTTACGTGCCGTAAAGCCACGACACGGGACACACGGCTTAAAGTCCCTCCCGGAGAACTTGTTCCCTGAATTTTTCCGCCCTTAAAAATTTGACGACCTCCGCCGGGTATTTGAACCCACGTACTACGAGTCATGAGGTGGGAACGTTACCTCTAGACTACGGAGGCCGCTCGAATCAAGTATATCTCGAATATGTTTAAAAGTTTACCCGGTAAACCAACCTAATCGATAATGTTCTGCAGTCACGTGGTGTGTCACTCACTCATGGAGCTGAGCCCTTCTTGAGAAACTGCCAATTGTGCAGCGACTCGAGAACTTCCCAGGATTTGCTGAAACCCGAAGGTTCATTACCCTGTTCACAGGAGCCCTCAACTGGACCGTATCCTGAGCCACAAGAATCCAATCTATACCACCTCATCCTGCATAAGATCAATTTTAATATTGTCTACACACCTACGTCTTCCCAGTGGTCTCTATCCTTCTCGCTTTCCCGCTAATATTATATATCAATTATTCTCCCCACTTCCTGCTACATGCCCTGCCCATTTCATCCTTGACATGATCATTCTAATTATACTTGGAGAAGAGTACAAGTTATGAAGCTCCTCATTATGCAGTTTTCTCCAACCTCCTGTCACTTCATTTCTCTTCGGTCCAAATATTCTCCTCAACACCCTGTTCTCAAACACCCTCAGTCTATGTTCCTCCCTTAATGTCAGAGACAAAATTTCACACCCATATAGAACCATAGGCAAAACTACAGTTCTGTATATTCTAATTTTTATGTTTTTCGACAGCAGACGAGAAGACAAAAGGTTCTGGACTGAATGGTAGCAAGCATTACCCGAGTTCAATCTCCGCTTAATTTCCACCTGAAACAGGTTTTGATTTGTGATCGTTGTTCCCAACTATCTGAACTGTGCCACATTTTAAGACGAATATTCTGCCTCATTTTATCAGGGCTGAAAATAGACTACAACTCGATATTATAAACCAGAATCTCGCAAAAAGTGAAGTACAAATGTCGGAAACCAAGAACTCGCGTAGATATCTGGATATTCAGGGGTTTAGATATTTAAGGCGTTTACTATATTGGAAGGAGGAATTACATAAATTGTGATTCGAATATGCAGTTTGGGCAAAAGAGGTAATAAATTAACAATAAAAAACACGCAGCACAAGAAACAACAAGAGGGAACACAACCCACCAACCAAAACATGCATGCGCATCGAGAGGACACATATATATATTAACAACATGAGCAACAGTAGACAACAGCAGTTTCCTCACCCAATAGTTTTAACACCTGAAGATGGCATTCTAGAATTGAGGAGCTGTTTCAAGGAAATAGCGGCTCCGGTCTTGAAAACAGAAATTAAAGGCAGTGGGGATTCGTTGCTCTGAGCAAGCAACACCCTTCATCCGCTAAAGTTGGCACTAACTACGCCGACAAGCGGCGGTCGCTTGCGGACTAAAGCCAGGGAGTTTGAGGATGACCGTATTTATCGAAATGTATGTAGTAGTGATGGACTTTTAATTTTTTAAATAGGGGATATATAATGTGGACCAGCTACCATTACGTCAGATACCCGAGTGGAGGCGGATTCGAATACCTCCATCGCGAACCTGCGAGTCGTAGGATGCGACAAAAAGCGAAGTCTCAAATCTGAGACAGTAAAATATGGTCGCGAGTTCCAAAGGACTCGGACCCGAGAAAGACACAAGCATATACAAAAGACAGACCCATCCTCTCGTCAGAGAGACAGACCCACAAAAACAAAACCGTAACTATCAAACAGTAATAAATATGTGGTCATGAGCAAGATTTACTGACTGACTGATCGTCAGTGGCAACGTTACTTTGACTTCGATTACGTCAGAGGCCTAAGACGAAAGTTAGTAGCAGATTGGTGTGAGATGGCCGCCAGTCTGCGAGGACATGAGCCAGGAAGCAGAAGAACGTACAATGTTGGAAACCGTTACCAAGAAACACAGTGAAGACCGTGACAGAGAAACTTAGTCTTTGTGTCATAGTAATTTATAAAGTTTAGTCACGAGTTTTGTGTGTTTAAGAGTCCAATAAATCCGATTACCAATCCAAACCCCCGTTTACTGTCACGCCATTGTGAAAATATTGTCTGTCGAACTTTCTTTCCGCCATTGACCCACAGAAGGCAATTGATCCTCAGAGGTAGGAGGCGGGTAGCGGAAATTGTCTGCAGTATAGCTGCAATTACCAGAATAACTGTCACGAGCCATTAGTACTGGATCCAGTACGACACACTTACTTGTCACAAGATATGAATAATGTTATTTCATTATCTGTGTCGTTTTCATATCTTCTTCTAGTAGCTCTTGTTTCTTCGTGTGTCTCTTCCTTTGTCACTCTTTCCTACATGTTCATTTCTTAAGCTACCAAGCTCCTCCTTGTCTCATTGCGTACTCTCTTTGAAGCACAAATTTCTTCTGAAAAATATTTAAAAATTCTGTTCCTACGTCACAGAAAACACAGTGCGTTTACATAATAAAGCTAAACAAAAAACATGTTTATTCTGAGAATCGCAATTAACGCATAAATTCAGTCTGTGGGTGCCGGTCACGGTAGCCGAGCGGTCTAAGGCATGCACCGTCTCCGCTCGCTCGGAAGCCGGGATCGTGGGTTCCAATCGCAGTCAGGACATGGATGTTTGATATGTGTGTGTGCGTTTTCCTGTGTTTAGATAGACGCCTTGTGATGAGCTGACCACCCATCCAAGGAGTCCTACCGCCTGTAAAATGATGAAGAAACTGAGAAATCAGCCCTGTGCTCCACAGTGGGAGCAAGAGGAAAACAAATCTGTGAGTGAAGAAAGCAGTCTTCTGGGATTTGGCACCGTGTATATGTGGTGTTAACCGACGTTCCTCCGAAACATCGGTTAACACCACATATACAGTCACCGCCGTGAAAGCCTCAAATCTTACAAATCTGTGAGTGACCGGAAGTAGTAATTTTTAAATATTAATGTGGATGTTTCATACAGTAATCATATTGCTCTAAAGGGCTTCGTGTCACTAAACAAAGCGGAACGCCGTTCTCTGTAAATTGTGATGGACTAAGAACGCGAATGTCATTTCCTGTCGCAAAAAAAAAACTCCAAAGGAAAGAGACTCAGTTTATCAGAATCGTAGACAGAAATCGATTATTGACCGGCTACGCTCTGGTTTCCCCACACAATATGCCTGTCAAAACTGAGTAAACAGTATCCTTCAAAATAGGCAATCAGCCCAGTTCGTGCCACACGTCTACTCGCTACCGTTCCACATATATATATGTATATATATAAATGTAAAGCCTCGACTTATCTGCCCGTGATTCCAGATATGCAGTATTGGACATAAAGAGTTATGCCTTCTGTGGATATAGCGCCGTATAGTCTGGTGAATGTCAACCGACGTTTCGTAAGAATATATTGCCTCCATCTTCGAGGTCGAAGAGTAAACCAAGCAAGAAAACCGCCTCTGTGATCTAGTGGTCAGAATTCCTGGCTACAAATCCAAAGGTCCGGGTTCGATTCCCGGCGCTACCAGTTTTTTTTGGCCGCGCCATAGCTCAAGCGGTTAGTCGATGGCTTCCAACCGCGGCGGCCCGGGTTCGATCCCGGGTCTGGTCAAGTGGGATTTGTGGTGGACAAAGTGGCACTGGGGAAGGTTTTCTCCAAGTACTTCGGTTTCCCCTGCCAATCTTCATTCCACCAACTGCTCCACAATCACCCTCACCTATCATCTGGGGCTGGTACAGTAGGCCAGAAGTGGCCGCAGTACAAGGGACTTAGTTTTTTATTGCTAGTGGGGTGGGACTAACTGATAACTAACACCATGGAGCCGAGTACTTCTTGACAATCCACTAGTAGCTCAGCTACTCAAGAATTTTCCAACATGTTATGAAAGTAGTAGTAGTAGTAGTAGTAGTAGTAGTAGGAGCAGCAGCAATATTATTATTATTATTATTATTATTATTATTGATAATAGTAATAATGTTAGGGGGTACGCGGTAGCGTATTTTGGTGAGGCATTATGCTACAAGCAGGAAGGTGGCGGTTTCAATTCCCGATGAGGTCATTGGATTTTTCAATTGACCTAATCCCTCCATCCGCACTATGGCCCTCAGGTCGACTCAGCCTCTAACAGAAATGAGTACCAGGAATTTTCCTGTGGGTAAAGGGCGGCCGGCGCGTAAGCCTGACAACCTCACCGCCATCTGTGTGTTGATTGTCTAGAAAATGTGGAAGCCTCGACTTCTCACAACTCTATGAGCCTCCAAGTCCTGTCACAGGGATAGCTTTATTATTACTATTTATATTAGTAGTAGTAGTAGCAGCAACAGCAGTATTAATAGCAGTAATATATTGTAACGTCCAAGTCCAAGTCACATTGCGACCGATGGTCAGTCAGTCAGTAAGTCTTGGTGTCGAACTCCATCTGGGGCTCATGACCAGATGTTTATTAGTGTTTGGCATTTACGGTCTTGTTTTTGTTGGGCGCCCTCTCTGACGAGAGGAGGGATCTGCCCTTTGTATATGCTGCTGGCCCTTGCCAGAGACCTTGTCTCGAGTCCCTTGGGACTCGAGACCATATTTTACTGTCTCAGATTTGAGACTTCCTATTGTAACAGCGTTGCTAGATCACGGCGCCGACCACATAGAAAACACTGTATTTCCATTGTTGCCTTGCGTGTATTCGGTCGCGAGGTGTTTAACGGTCAGTTGCCTAGTAACGCTGTTTCCATCCACGTTACAATATTTTCAACATAATACGAAAAGCGGTCACACTGCAAGTCAGTATTTTTATTTGTGCGTTCAGTCACCGGTGACAGCCACGGGAGATGGCCAAGTGAAGTGACGGAAGATGATAATGAAGTCAGAATAAAGAGCGAAACTTAATACCATAGGCAGGACTGAGCGCGTCTGCGATAATACGAAACTAATACTAATTTAGATGAGGTCTTATCTTCTGGGATGAATGAATGAATGTATAAGGGGTGGGCTTTCTTGGCCCTTGTGCCGCGACCACAGTGATCTATTGCGCCTTATATTCTGGGATAAAACACCGTGTAATCCGTTAAAATTAAACCGAAGATTCAGAGTGGCTTCTCGCCACCATCTTCAGGGTTGAAGATTAATCTTTACTGCAGTTTCTTCCAAGCTCATTTCCTGATTATCTTATCCTTCGACACTGAAGAAGGTCACGATATATTCCTCTGAAACGTCGGTTGATTTTCAACGGACTGCCTTAAAATTTCGTATAACTTTCCTCTGAAAACAGCTTAAAGGACGATATGGATTATTTCATAAGATTATTTTAGTGTAGTTAGCAATAAACAGCGAAAGCAACAGGTTGAGAGGCTGTATATCTGTGGACACACCCCCACCCTCTCAACCCCCTCCCCCAAGCTGCGATGCAACAGTTGGAAACTGCAATATGCTCCCGAACCAAAGCCTGGCTCATAGCTCTAATAACGTAATATTACCGCCAGGGATTATCGTAAATATTGAAGTCAAACAAGAATAGACCTTGCGTATGAAGCCTGGTTCCCGTATTGGGGTTTATCGATTCTTAAAAAACAAAATTAACAACTAGTCCGCAACTTTCTGAAACAAAGGAATCGTCAAATTTCGATCAAACTCTTATCCTTCTTCTTGCAATAAAATTTTCTCGATTTTACGAGTCAGAGGAAATCCGGAAAAAATATTTACCGATTGCGAATAATTATATTATAAGCGTCTGCAGAACACGGTGTGTTAACAGATGAGAAATACCACCACTATTTAAAAAATTGTTTACAGAATTTATTTTTAAAAATTTCAAAGAGGTTTATGATAGTATTCAAATAATTATGGCCAACGTTTAGAAGATGAGTCTTGTGTCTTAAAAGTAGAAAAAACTGCCCAAACTATGAAGATTTCCGTCTTCTGGGATGTAGCGCCGTGTAGATCTTGTGTGAACAAACGTTTCGGAGGAACGTATCGCCTCCATCTTCAAGGTAGAAAAATCTGCGAGCGAGGAACCAGCATGAGCAGGTGATTGTAAACTCAAATTTTACATACCAAAACTTGTTCGATTATTATAACTGCTACTGAGGGCAGGTGCTCAATTAACAGTACATGACTGTTGCTATGACATGCCGGTGCACTTTTTACAGTTAATTAGGCTATCATTCTGTCATTTGATCATTAGACTTAAGTAACTTAGGCCCAGGGCAAGCGGTAACGTAGTTGGTTAAGGCACTATGCTACAAGCCAGAAGATCGCGGGTTTGAGTCCTGATGAAGTGGATTTTTTTCCAATTTAGCTAATCCTTCCAGCCGCACTATGGCCCTGGGGTCGACTCAGCCTCTAACACAAATGAGTACCAGAAATCTTCCTCGGGGTAGAAGGTGACCGACGCGTAAGGCTGACAACCTCACCGCCATCTGTGATTGTCTAGAAAATGTGTGAGCCTCGACGTCTCACAACGCTATGGGCCTTCATGGCTTGTTACAGGGATAGCTTTGCCTTTGCTTAGCAACTCAGATCCACACATCATCTTACCCAGTGCTACCGGAGTTTTATTCTCCGAGAATAACCCGAAAAGAGCGGGAAAGTAACCACTGACATCCACCTGCTGCCGAGATTAAGAATACTTGGAGCTTTTCATCCACTTCCCTATTCGTCTTCATAGCTGGGTAGTTCAGGGTGACGACCCGACAAGGTGAGAGATTGTAACATTTATCAACTATATTACTGTGGTACCGGAATTGAATCTCGTCTAGAACACCAATTATCATCAAGAATTTTATTTGCTTTTACTCAGTCCCTCCATAAGCACACAGGAAATATACCAGAACCATAAAATTAAGCTACAGTCGCTTCCTTCCACATATGTTCCAGTTCATTGTTCATAATCACTGAGTTTGTTGGCATTATTGGTGACTCTCTAACCCAGCCATTGCGAATGAGGAAGTTTGTTGTTTCCTACTGCGCGTATATACGAGTTTACCGCCTCTGTGGTCTAGTTGACAGCGTTTCTGGCTACAGATCCAGAGATCCCGGGTTCGATTCCCGGCCCTACCAGATTTTCTGAGAAGTAGTGGGTCTGGAACGGGGTCAACTCAGCCGCGTGAGGATAATTGAGGACCTATTTCAAGGAAATAGCGGCTCCGGTCTAGAAAACCACAGAGAACACCGCCTGAGTCACCTTCTATTGTTGTGTGATGTCATCGCGCATGCGTAGCTGCGGGAGCTACATAGCAATGGCTGTACGCGTCATGTATCATGACACCTCTATTGTTGCGTGCGGGCATTACATAGCAACGGCTGAGTTTACAAAAGGGTCTATACGCCACAATATATTGCTGCAGACACGGAGCAATATATTTGTTTGTTTCTGAGTAGGTGTGTATACACGTGGAGTTAACGCAAATAGTTAAGATTTTGAAAAAAAATGTTATCTTGTTGTATATTCCTCGTAATTTTATATTTTTTGTATGTGCAAAACTTTATTTACATTCTGAGAGACAGGCCTATAACTTTATGGATGGAGGTGTTCAAGGGGAAAGATTAGCGACGAGGAAGTTGTGAATCTGCTTGTTAAAGTGTAACTTTGTTACCTAATACTGCAGTAAGTCTACACGTGAATTGTGTTTCTTATGACGAGCGTCGCCAGATAACTTTCCGCTCCACGGTTTCTTCACGATGTCTCTTCAATGGCGAGCTTAGTCCGCCCAGAATATGCTCCGAAATGTAGGCCACGTTATACACGCAGGATCCAGAGAATAGATTTCCGTTTATATAACTTCTTATATAATTACGAGCAGTTACTCTAATCCATTATGGGACCGCCTGTGGTCTAGTGGTCAGAGTTCCTGGCTACAGATGCAGAGGTCCGGGTTCGATTCCCGGCTCTACCAGATTTTTTCTGAGAGTAATGGGTCTGGAACGGGGTCCACTCAGCCTCGTGAGGATAATTGAGGAGCCATTTCAAGGAAATAGCGGCTCCGGTCTAGAAAACCGAAATTAACGGCCGTGGGGATTCGTTGCACTGATCACGCGACACCCCCTATCCGCTGAGGTTGGAACTAACTTCGCCGACAAGCGGCAGTCGCTCGGTCGGTATACTTCGCTTGCGGACTAAATCATGGAATTTGTTTTTCTGTATTCCATTATGGCTCTACAGACTTTTGTTAGACCTCTACCGCTTTTTCAATTGTTTAATCTATACAAGTCGGTAGGACTCCTTGGACGTGGATCAGCCCATCGCAAGGCCTCTACCTACACACAGAATAACACAGATCCATGTCTCGAGTGGGATTCAAACCGACGACCCCAGTGTTTGATCGGGAGAAGACCGTTCATGCCTTAGAACACAAGGCCACTGGGATCCGCGTAATTTGTTACAGGGATTTCAAATTTATTTTGACGTTAAGATTCATAAAATGTTTTAATTGATCTACTTCTGCGTTGTAGTTTACTTAACGATGATGTCAATAACCCGTTATACAGGGCCCCAAAAATCAGGTAACCCGAAACATCCTAGCGTATTAAAGGTAATGCCTGTCAATTTGTAGAACGGTATTAACCTGGGTTTGAAGTGGGCACTTAACGTGGAAGATCTTATTTCGAAATATTTTTTTTTGTAAATTCGGTAATTAATAAGGAAATTTATAACGTTTTTTAGTGTACAATTTACTAATCAGTTACCAGAATTTTGGACCGCTCTGTATATAGCGCTGAACGACTAAATGTTGATGTGAGGGTCTGTGTCATGAAGCTTTCCGATTCTGCGATATACGGCGCCGAAAGGGAAGGTAAAGCTATCCCTGTAACAGCCCGTGGAGGGCCATACGGTTGTGAGACGTCGAGGCTCCCACATTTTCTACGCAATCAGCTCACAGATGGCGGTGAGGTTGTCAGCCTTACGCGCCGACCGACCTTTACCCCAGGAAGATTCCTTTCACTCATTTCTGTTAGAGGCTGAGTCGAACCCAAGGGGCCATAGTACGGCTGGAAGGATCAGGTCAATCGAAAAATCCAGTGACCTCATCGTGAATCGAACCCGAAACTTTCCGCCTTGTAGCATAATGCCTAAACCAACTACGCTACCTCGTGTCCCCATGGAATGGGTATGATTTGGATTAAGCTTACGTGGTATAATCGAGGTGGTCACAATGTTTGCCTCGAGAGACTGAATAAAATCAGGTCTTTAAGCCATTCTTGCACAGCTTCTCCCAGCGACACGTTCATTTCAGTTGCAATTTCATGAGTGCTGAATCTTGTGTTTATTCCATGTACAGAGATCAATACGCTGTTTAAGCTCAACATATGTTACAGTAGGCATCTCAGGACACTCGTCCGTCCGCCCCTTGCGAATAATAAGCCTGCCACTCGCAAACACTGCTCTTGCTTATGCAGTTATCTCCACAGTGAGCTGTCACACTTCTGTAAGCGCCATGCAACGCCCTCCAGCCTCTGAAACCGCGCTGTTGCTCTTCCGTACGTTCTACCAAGCAAACAGACACGTTAACACTTCGAAGCATGAAAAGCGAGAGAACAGACCGGGAGAAGATAATCAGAAACACTGTAATACAGGCACGGAGACATAAAACGGTTCCTTCTTTGAATGTTCCTAGGCACTGCTCGCTGTTCTTTCTACAAAAATTAGGTTTGAGATAGGGTAAAGCCGTAGGAATTGAAGAAGGCAAATGTTTTAGTCTTTTGTTTATTTTCTTGGATTTGCGGTGAGAATGAGTCCAGTTGATACGTCGGCTACTATCTGGCCTATTGTACCAGCACAGGATGATAAATGGTGAGTGTGGAGCAGTAGGTGGAATGAAAACTGGCAGGGGAAACCTAAGAACTCGGAGAAATCCGACCACAGTGTCAATTTGTCGACACAAATGCCACCTGACCTGTGCTCGAACCCGGGCCGCAGAGGTGGGAAGCCGGAGATTAACTGCCTGAGCACGTCCCAGGGTAAATGGTTAGTAAGTGAACTTCATCATCTGCAGACGAAAGGACTTCAGTAAATACTTTACTCTTTACGATTGGAATGTTTGTATTAACGTTGGAAGGTCTCCATTATAGAGGCATTTTGATTTAACACTGGGAACTTTGCGCATGAAGCATGTAATGCAATGTTGAACGTGGGTACCAACTCAGAATTTCCTATAAGATAGAGGAAAAGTACGGAAAATCTTGATCGATTGGGCTTCGATGCTTCTAAATGACATTTAAATATTGTGTTCCATAGGAGGCACTGCGTGTACTTCACAAAAACTAAACCAATGCTGTTAAGGAAATAATCGCTCTTAATTCTAAGAATCATATGAAACACTCAAATACTACATTGCAGCGGCAAAATAGATTCCTTTTAACTTTCAAGTAGGTGGTACATATAGTAACCACTATGCTTTTAAAGCGTTTATATGTGTCACTTTCTATCAGTATTCAAAAGACAACACAAACTAGTTAATTAGTTATTAGAGAGGGTGGGTTTCCCCATGCACTGAGACCTGTATTGGTCCATTGTGCTTCCCTCTATGATTTCTACCAGTCTCTATATCCTACCGGTACTGGTGCTTACCATCAGTCCCGCCCAGCCAGCGAGACCGGCTCTACTAGCTGAGAGGTATCTATAATGCTTCCCCCATCTACCAGAGGTATTAGAGACTGCTGTTGGGCAGGAAACGTCCGTTAATTTGGCTCAGTGACCTCCTTTGGAGATATGAGGTTCTTTTACGTGCCGTAAAGCTACGACACGGGACCCACGGCTTAAAGTCCCTCCCGCAGGACTTGTTCCCTGAATTTTTCCGCCCTTAAAAATTCGACGACCTCCGCCGGGTATTTGAACCCGCGTACTATGAGTCGTGAGATGGGAACGTTACCTCTAGACTACGGAGGCCGCTCAACACAAACTAAGTGCAAATGAGGAAAGTTTCATGTTGTTTACATCCGACATCTTTTTTTTCAGTGCTGACAACATAACTTCTAACATAAACTAAAATTACCATTACTTCTTTACTTTACCTCGTATCATGCAGGCTGAGAAGATGGAAGAGGGATGCAAGAAGACGAACAAAAGGATAACCCTCTTGTAGTTTAAGCAGATTATCTGCGTGGGATATTTTTCTACACTGAAAAACCCAATGAACAAGTGGGGTGGGACTAAATCCCTTGCACTGCGGCCACTTCTGGCCTATTGTACCAGCCCCAGATGATAGGTGAGGGTGATTGTGGAGCAATTGGTGGAATGAAGATTGGCAGGGGAAACTGAAGTACTGGGAGAAAACCTGCCCCAGCGCTACTTTGTCCACCACAAATCCCACTTGACCAGACCCGGGATCAAACCCGGGCCGCCGCGATGGGAAGCCAGCGACTAACCGCTTGAGCTATGGCGCGGAACCTCTCTCACTCTGTAACTCAGCAGACAAGTAGCCTGTTTTATTCGACAAATCTGTATTTTTTTTTCTCGTGCTATATGATAAAACACGTCCATTTTGGCTAACTATGGCTCCGCTCATGCAATCCCTCTGTAGGCCGCGCCAGAGTTCAAGCGGTAAGTGGCTGGCTTCCCACCGCGGCGGCCAGGGTTCGAGCCCGGGCCTGGTCAAGTGGGGTTTGTGGTGGACAAAGTGGCGCTGGAGCATGTTTTCTCCGAGTACTTCGGTTTCCCCTGCCAATCTTCATTCCACCACATTCACCATCATCATAATCACCCGTGGCAGGTACAACAGCCCAATCAGTGGCCGCCGTGCAGAGTGGATCCAGCTGGACTCCCCCCTCCCACTATGTGACTAATAAAATCACTTTCCAGGAAAATGCCGTCTAATGCCTTTACGTTTATCTGTGGGACATTCATCAGTAAACCAGTAGAGGGGAAAACTTGTTTCTCATTCGGTAAATTTGTCCCTGTGCTTAATACAAAACAAGGCACTTTTTATAGCTCTGCAATGCAATTCTCTATTGTTTACGTGCCGAACCAACAGCCATGAGGCCAATTACAGCACACCACAGTGGAGGTACAAGTAATGGCATTATGGACAGACACAAAATGAAGACAAAAGCCACATAATAATAATAATAATAATAATAATAATAATAATAATAATAATAATAATAATAATAAAGAATACGAAGAAACTATAGACCATTTAACATCAGGATGTCCTGTTTTGGCGAAAAACGAATATATAGTAAGGCATGATAAAGTTTGCATGCATTTACATTACTCAGTATGTAAAGAATTTGGAACTGAAGTACCAGACAACTGGTACTCACACGTGCCTAAGTCAGTATGTGAACATGAGGATATAACGGTGTTATGGAACCAAGGCGTACAAACAGACAGAGAGGTTCTG